>NC_060121.1:588332917-588632917 GCF_021461395.2 Schistocerca americana
GGAGGGTGCCTAAAGGAAAGGACACAGAAAGTGGGGGGGAGGATTAAAGTTGATAGGAGGGGTAGATGGAGGGGAGGAGGACATCATCAGGAAAAGGGAGCTGGCGGAAGCCACCTTGGGACAGGGTGAGGTGGGTGGAGAGATGGAGACTGGGTGGGACATGGGAATACAGGCGCAGCAGCGGGCAGGGTTGGGAGGGGATGGGTGAGACAAGCAGATGAGGAGGATCGAGTTTGCGGGAGGTGTACAGGATCCATATCATTTCAAGGGAAAGGCGGAGGTGGGGGAAGGGGATGAGATCATACAGGATCCGCGTGGGGGAGGGGAGACAAATGCGATAGGCGAGGCGGAGAGCATGGCGTTCAAGGATTTGGAGGGATTTACAAAATGTAGGGGGGGGGCGGAGATCCAGGCCGGATGGGCGTAACAAAAGATACGGCGGATGAGGGATTTATAGGTGTGGAGGATGGTGGAGGGGTCCAGACCCCATGTACGGCCGGAAAGGAGCTTGAGGAGACAGAGTCTGGAGCGTGCCTTGGCTTGGATTGTCCGCTGATGGGGAGTCCAGGAGAGGCGACGGTCGAGGGTGGGAGTGAGGGCGATAGGACGGCCATAGATGGTAAGATAGAAATCAAGGAGGCGGAAGGAAGGGGTGGTTTTGCCTACAATGATCGCCTGGGTTTTGGAGGGATTGACCTTGAGCAACCACTGGTTGCACCAAGCGGTGAACCGGTCAAGATGGGGTTGGAGAAGGTGTTGGGAGCGCTGCAGGGTGGGGGCAAGGGCAAGGAAGGCAGTGTCATCAGCAAACTGGAGAAGGTGGACGGGAGCTGACGGCGGCAGCACATCCGCCGTATACAAAAGGTACAGAAGGGGGTAGAGGACGGAGCCTTGGGGCACACCGGCGGAGGGGAAAAAGTTGTAGGAGTCGGTGTTATGGATGGTGAAGTAGGAAGGACGGTGGGAGAGAAAGGAGCCGATCAGACGGACATAGTTAATGGGAAGGGCGATGTTTGGAGGTTGAAGAGGAGACCGGAATGCCATACGCGGTCATAACCTCGTTCAAGGTCCAGGGAGAGGAAGATTGCGGAGCAACGGGAATTAAGCTGTTCGGAAAGGAGATGAGTGAGGTGAAGGAGAAGATCGTCGGAAGAGAAGGATGGCCAAAAGCCACACTGGGTAACGGGAAGGAGGCGGTGCTGGCGGAGATGCTGGTGGATGTGGAGGGTTAGGATAGATTCCAGGACCTTGCAGAAGACTGAGGTAAGGCTGATGGGACGGTAGGAAGAGACGGCGGACGGCGGTTTGCCAGGTTTAAGGAACATCAGGATACGGGAGGTTTTCCACAGGTCGGGGTAGTAACCGGTGGACAGGACTACATTGTAGAGCCTGGCCAGGGTGGAGAGGAAAGAGACAGGAGCTTCACGAAGGTGCCGGTAGGTGACACGATCGTGACCAGGAGCGGTGTTGCGTTTCGTGCGGAGTGTAGCAATGAGATCCTGTGTAGTGATAGGGGCATTTAGTTCCTTGTGTGCAATGTTGTCCAAGTACTGGAAACCAGGTGCAAGGGGAGGGCCAAAGTGTCAGTTCGATCGTGGACATCCGGGAAGAGGGAGTAATCGAACTGGGGATCATCGGGGATGGAAAAGACATCGAAGAGGTAAGAGGCAAACGGCCTTACTAAGGGAGTCAGGGAAGGGGTGATCATCATGGAGAAGCGGATAGTAGGGGGAGGGTTTAGTTCCAGTAAGGCGACGGAAGGCTGACCAGAACTTGGACGAGTTGATAGGTAGGGTAGCATTTAACCGGGTGCATGTGTGTCGCCATTGCCGGCGTTTCTTAGCCGCGAGCAAATTTCGAATGTGTCGCTGGAGTTGCCGGTGGCGTCGTAGTGTGTCCGGGTCACGCGTGCGGAGGAAGGCACGGTAGAGACGGCGGGATTCACGGAGGAGTAGGACGGACTGTGGGGGTAAGGTAGGATGGTGGGGGTGGATGGCGACAGTAGGGACGTGGGCCTCCACGGCCTCAGACAAGGTCTGCTGGAGAAAGGAGGCGGCATATGTTACATCGTCAGGGTGGTGGTGGGTGAAGGGGTGGCTATCAACCTGGGTAGAAGGGGTATCCCGGTAGGCATTCCAGTTGGCACGGGAATAGTCATGGATGTACTTAGGGGGAAGGTCATGACGAGGGTCAGGGCGGGGTCGACGACCGTCTGAAATGGTAAGGAGGACAGGGAGATGGTTGTTCCCAAAGGCTCCAGGACATCCACCATTATGCGGCCAAGGAGGTTGCGGGAGGAAAGGATAACATCAGGAGTGGAGTTGGATTCAGGACGGGTGTGCTGGGGGATGGGGATGAGGTCGCCTTGAACGGAGGAGAGGAACCGATGCCACTGCCGTAACTGGGCGGCGGAACGACTGTTGATGTTGAGGTCGGCGGCGATCACATAGGAGGAGAAGTTACGGTCAATGTGGGAGAGGAAGTCGAAGGGAATAGGGGCGTTAGGGCGGACATAGTGCGGTGGTCGCGGTGCCCGACAGGCAATGGTACGTTTTCTTCGGCCCCAGCGACGTGTGGTAACATAGCGTACACCGCAGTTCGGTAACAAAATAGACTTGGGATAGGGTGTGTCGTTCGCAAATCCACATTGCGGTTAGTGTGAGTGGTGGTAAGTCCGTTTGAGGGGACACGCTGTGGCACGCGTCAAGCTAAAGGACGGTGTGTCGAGGTATTATGCAACTGCACAATAAACGTAACAGAAATACAATGCAGTACTATCGGCGCATTTGTACGCACGTAAACTAAGTCACGAAATTACTAAACAATACGTAAATAAGTAAGGAAATATTAAATAAACCAAGTAGGTAACAGCAATAAACACATAAATAAAGAGAGAATAGTCACAAGACACCGACGTATGTGACATAGACGACGCATTCGCGCGCGCCCTCTCATAGTCACGACATCAACGTCCACGATAAACATCCCAAAAAACAGACGATTCTGCCATCTGTGAAATACCCACGCCACTCACGTGCCTATTTCGTGACGACACCATACTCCCATCTATCGGACTCTGACGCAACGACGTCGACAGTGCCACCCACAGGCACAACAAAGCCATCTATGAGAATGTGACTAAACTACTTTCACATGCAGCCCAGAAACGATACCTCTATCTATAAGAATCATATGAAACTACGCCCACCATACTGCCGAAACACAGTATCTCCATCTATCCAAATATGACGAAACCACATGCAATACCTCCATCTACGGGAATCTGACAACACTACGTCCAGCACACAATACCGCGATCTGTTAGGTTCTTGAACCATCACCTCCTCCAGTCTGCCTCCGACGACGATACCACCATCTATGAGACGCCAAGCCGACTACGACATCGATGTCGTTCACAGTGCCCATTTAACGACCCTTTATACAAAGCCTGCACCCTCTGTCCACCACAGGTGCTCCAACTCCAGTTCCCTTGCCGTAACAAGTGGTCGACCGACAACCACTCCAACCGCACCCGCACATGCCCCACCCCCAACGCCCAACTCGCAACTCCAACGGATGTATGGCGCACTTATCCCGCACTCGTAAGTTGCAGTCCACCGCTATATCTTACATTTCATGAAGAGTAATACGCCATCTTCGGCGGTAATCCGGAAGAATACCGCCCTTCGATTGACCTTTCTGTTCTAATCAAAGTGTTAGGAGTATTGCAGGTGCCAGCCAGCCAGCCAGCCGTCCAGTAGCAGCAGCAGCAGCAGCAGCAGAAGCAGAAGCAGAAGCAGCAGCAGCAGGGGCATGGGCCGGGGCGGGGCCGGAGGTGTTGGCGGAGCTCAAGGCGCATCCCACGCTGGAGGTGCGGGCGGTCCGCCGCATTTTCAACTCGGCCGGCCCCACTCGCCTTATGCGGGTTTTCTCCGAGGACGCCCCCACTCCATTGACCGTCTCCTGAAGGAGGGTGCCCTGCTCTTCAACCAGCGCTACAAGGTCGACCCCTCCCATTCCCCTCCTCAATCCCTGCGCTGCCAGAGATGTCTGCGCTATAATGCACACCCAACAGCTGAGTGCCACGAGGCCCCCACCTGCCCGCATTGTAGGCAAGCGCACTTCCTCTGGCAGTGCCCTAACCTTCAATCCCCTCCCTCCTGCAATACCTGCAATCTCCCCCATCCCACCTACTCCCAAAAGTGTAAAGCCCGACCCCCTCCGACCACTCCTGAACTCACCATCCCTGTCCATCCCCTGGACGCCTCCAGCCCTCCTGGCAATTCCCTCCTTCCCCCCCCTACTGCTGAGGACATCATCAGGTCCCTCACCATTGTCCTTCAGAATGTTCATTCCTTTCAGCGCCCCCACACCCTCCAACAGATCTCTCTCGCCGCCCGTTCCATTTTCCAACTCAAGATGTACGCCACCTACTCCAGCAACCAGGCCCATTTCACCTTCTCCCGTCTTGACACCCTCGTCTAAATCCCTGTCATGGCGCGACAGCAATGTATCCTTTTCAACAATATCCGCTCCCTTCCCGCCAACAAGAACCTATTCCTGCACACCCTTGCCACCCACCGCGTGTATGCCTTCCTCCTCACTGAAACCTTCCTCCAACCCCACCACTCCATCCACACCTCATCCTATATCCTCCACCGCTCCGATAATCCCCTCCCAATTGCGCGTGGCGGAATTGCCATTGGTCACCACCGCCAGATCCCCGTTCGGCACCAACCTCTCCTTCCCGACCCCACCGAACACCTGATCCTTAGTCTCTTCTTCTCTGGTCTTACCATTACCTGCGCGACCATCTATGTCCGCCCCAACGCCCCTATTCCTTTCGACTTCCTCTCCCACGTCGACCTACCTTCTCCTCCTACGTGATCGCCACCGACCTCAACATCCATAGTCGTTGCGCTGCCCAGTTACGGCGGTGGCATCGGTTCCTCTCCTCCCTTCAAGGCGACCTCATCCCCATCCCACAGCACACCCGTCCCGAATCCAACTCCGCTCCTGATGTTATCCTCTCCTCCCCCAACCTCCTTGGCCGCATAACGGTGGATGTCCTGGAGCCTATTGGTAGCGACCATCTCCCTGTCCTCCTCACCATTTCAGACGGTCGTCGCCCCCGCCCCGACCCTCGTAATGACCCTCCCCCCAAGTATGTCCATGACTATTCCCGTGCCAACTGGAATGCCGACCGGGATACCCTTTCCACCCAGGTCGATAGCCACCCCTTCACCTACCACCACCCTGACGATGTCACCCATGCCGCCTCCTTTCTCCAGCAGACCTTGTCTGAGGCCGTGGAGGCCCACATCCCTACTGTCGCCGTCCACCCCCACCATCCTACCTTAACCCCACAGGCTGTCCTCCTCCTCCGTGAATCCCGCCGTCTCTACCGTGCCTTCCTCCGCATGCGTGACCCGGACACACTACGACGCCACCGGCAACTCCAGCGACACTTTCGTAATTTGCTCGCGGATAAGAAACGCCGGGACTGGCGACAGACATGCACCTGTTTAAATGCTACCCTACCAATCAACTCGTCCAAGTTCTGGTCAGCCTTCCGTCGCCTTACTGTAACTAAACCATCCCCCTAATATCCTCTACTCCATGATGATCACCCTATCCCTGACACCCTTAGTAAGGCCAATCACCTTGCCTCCTACCTCTCCTATGTATTTTCCATCCCCGATGATCCGCAGTTCGATTACTCCCTCTTCGCGGATATCCGCGATTGCACTGACACCTCTGTCCCTCCCCTCGCTCCTGGTTTCCAGTACTTGAACAACACTGCACACACGGAACTCAATGCCCCTATCACTACACAGGATCTCATTGTTATACTCCGCACAAAACGCAACACCGCTCCTGGTCACGATCGTGTCACCTACCGTCACCTTCGTGAAGCTCCTGTCTCTTTCCTCTCCACTCTGGCCAGGCTCTACAATGTACTCCTGTCCACCGGTTACTACCCTGACCTGTGGAAAACCTCCCAAATCCTCAAGTTCCTTAAGCCTGGCAAACCGCCGTCCGCTGTCTCGTACTACCGTCCCATCAGCCTTACCTCGGTCTTCAGCAAGGTCCTGGAATCTATCCTCATTCCGGTCTCCTCTTCAACCTCCAAACTTCCGCCCTTCCCATTAACTACGTCCGTCTGATCGGCTCCTTTCTCTCCCTCCGTCCTTCCTATGTCACCATCCATAACACAGATTCCTGCACCTTTTTCCCCTCTGCCGGTGTGCCCCAAGGCTCCGTCCTCTCCCCTCTTCTGTACCTTTTGTACACGGCGGACATGCCGCCGCCGTCAGCTCCCGTCCACCTTCTCCAGTTTGCCGATGACACCGCCTTCCTTGCCCTTGCCCCCACCCTACAGCGCTCCCAATACCTTCTCCAATCCCATCTTGACCGGTTCACTGCTTGGTGGAACCAGTGGTTGCTCAAGGTCAATCCCTCCAAAACCCAGGCGATCATTGTAGGCAAAACCACCCCTTCCTTCCGCCTCCTTGATTTCTATCTCACCATCTATGGCCGTCCTATCACCCTCACTCCCATCCTTAAGTACCTTGGCGTCACCCTCGACCACCACCTCTCCTGGACTCTACACCTCCGGACAATCCAAGCCAAGGCACGCTCCTGACTCAGTCTCCTCAAGCTCCTCTCCAGCCGTACGTGGGGTCTGGACCCCTCCACCATCCTCCACTCCTATAAATCCCTCATCCGCCCTATCCTTTGTTATGCCCATCCGGCTTGGATCTCCGCCCCCCCTACCTTTTATAAATCCCTCCAAATCCTTGAACGCCATGCTCTCCGCCTCGCCTATCGCATCCGTCTCCCCTCCCCCACGCGGATCCTATACGATCTCATCCCCTTCCCCTACCTCCTCCTTTTCCTTGAAAGGATACAGATCCTATACACCTCCCGCAAACTCGATCCTCCTCACCCGCTCGTCTCCCCGATCCTCTCCCACCCCTACCTGCTGCCGCGCCTGTATTTGCATGTCCCACCCGGTCTCCATCTCTCCAGCCTCCATACCCTCTCCGAAGATGGCTTCCGCCTGCTCCCCCTCCCTGATGATGCCCTACTCCCCTCCATCTACCCCTCCTACCAACTTTGGTCCTCCCGCCCTCCTCCTGTGCTTGCTCCTCTATGCATCCTCCCTCCCTTCTCTCCCTTTTCCCTCCCTCCTCCATTTCTAACCCCTCCTCCTCCCCCAGGCTTCCCCTTCCCTGTCCCTCTCCTCCTGCCCCCATCTCCTCAGCCATTGGCATCCTTTTTCTTCCCTCTCCCCCACCTCACCCCTGTTCCCCTCTTGGCAGGTCCCCGGACTCGCACACGCTAAGTGGACATTCGCGCGCCGGAGGTCACCGCCATCAGTGTTTCGTGTGTGCCGTCATGTTTAGTCTTCAGTGTTCACCGTCACACTCCATCGTTCTTCAGTGTTTGGTCGCGTCAACAGTTCGTAGTGTGGATTATCATCGAGTGTGAACAGCTTTATGTTTTTTTATGTTCATGTGTCTACTGTTTTTTTCCCGCCGTTTTTCCAAATCTTTCCATCTTCTCTGTTTATATCATTGTACTCTTTTCGGCTGAAGAGCGGCGTATTGTGCTGCTGCCAGCCTACCTGTTCCACCGGTTTTAAAATCACAAGAAAGAAAAAATAAAGAGTAATACGCCAAATTCACGCTGTCTTTATACTTCAGCGGAATCCTGGTATAAAAGTCAATAACGTTAATACAGAAAGGAAACAGGTAGCGAGATATTTAGGACTCCATCTAGATGAACGGCTCTCCTTCAAAGAACTTACACAATTACGGTAGACAAAGTTGCTAAAATTATGCATAAACTTGCTAGATTAAATTCAGTACAGTTTCGATTACCAGCAATGACGATGCGGATGTATCACACAGCACTATTTGAGTCCATTGCTAGTTTTGCAGCAAGTGCCTGGGCACATCGTCTATGTCTAGTGACTTACAAAACAATAGTCAGGAAAGGACAAAGAAGAGTATTACTCAGGATGTCGGGAACATTTAGCACAACACCTGTTGAGGCCCTGTATGTGGTTCTTGGAACATGCCCTATAGACCTCACTATTCGTTGTAGAGCTGCCTCATATTGGTTGAAGAATCGTGACTTCGAAACGGTTTTTCAAATAACAGGAGAAAACATACAAACTAAGCAACAGCTAAACAAATGGAAATTAGACACGTGGCAAAGAGAATGGGAGACATTAGACAACGGGCAGCGTGTCTTTTCCTTTTTTCGAAATGCATCTGAGAGGCTAAAACTAAAACATGTAGATCTAAGTCGTGACATGATTCACTACTTGACTGGGCATGGACAATACCCAACACATCTACACCGTATGGGAGTAAGGCAAACCGAGATTTGCACATGTGGCTTTCTTGGAACGCCTGAACATGTTGTGTTAACGTGTAACTTACTTGACCATGCACGACCTGCTATAAGAAATGACGAGGTCTGTGCGGTTCTTCGAGACCCAGATAAATGGAACACCTTAAATAGTCTGGCTGACTCAGTGTCAACGACACTGCTTGACATATACAAAAATCAACATCCTGCAGCCAGAACAAGAACACAGACAGTAACAGAACCTCAACACATTACTTAGGAAGATACAAGCTCTGATACTGACACAGACACTAGAACAGACAGTGATTAATATTGACAGAAGGTGTAGAAGGGCTGTGAATTAGATAATGATTAATACTATACGGATGTAGATGGGCCTAACTTACAATGATTGAGTCACACAACTGATGATGTACTTCATTAGATATATATTGTAGGCTCCCAGTTTTGCCTCAGAGAGCATCAGAGATTTCACTGGACATTCATGCAGATTCCCCTTCCTGGCTCACAAACTTGTCACTTCTCTTGCCACATATATTGGATTTACTTGTAATCAATTTAAGCAATCTTACACTTGAATTATCGCAGTTTACATTTCTATGTAACTTAATTTTTGATTTGTCTAATATAGATTTCTAGCTTTTATGATATATTAACATTGTTTTCTGTTTTTGTAATCTACTGCCGCAAATAAAATCTTGTATAGAGGAATTGATCATGTATAATCTTCAGCTATCTGAATATTTCTGAAATTTCATTTGTGTTGGGGATAATTTTGGTATCAATCATGATGAACAGCCTGTAAAGTATAATTAAATTGCTATATGTTAATATTTATATTGTTTTATTATTCATGTGTAATTTGATACCTTATTTACAATGTCATATAGAGGAATCAAGTATTGTTCAATCTACAGGCACATACATACCCCTCCACACTCAGGAATTGCATGTGAGAGAATCAGACACTTATTTCCTTTTATTCTAAGTATAATTATATTCTTTTTATCAATTATATTAACTTTGGTAACTACTTATCTCTAACAATTGATGATTTGTATGTTATCTCATACTTAAATTTAATTGTTAAATTTTGAATAGAGGAATCCTATTATGTTTAAACATAGCTACTTGAATACTTCGAGTATCTAAGATTGTCTATGAAAGATATTTTAATATTCAGTCTGCTATTATGTTTCATGTGAAATCCTAACATCACTTATAATCTCACATAGAAAAATCTAATGCAGTTTAATTTTTGAGGCACATGTATAGCTTTGTACTCTAAAAATGCATCAGGGAGAATTTGGTTCGGTGTAGATACCATATAGTTTAGAATTCTTATTCTTTGTTTTCCTTTGTGTTTATACTTTTATATCTATTTTGTTTTATTTTATACTTAATTAATTATATTAGTTTTTTTAATTATTTTGCATATAAACGTCACTCACTGTATTAAAGAGTGTACCAAAACACAGAGCAGTCCCCTGCGGGTTCGGGGGTAAGAATAGCCACGCGGTATTCCTGCCTGTCATAAAAGGAGTCTCAAACGTTTCGCCTTATCTGATGGACCCCTGTTGGGTTTGACCTCGACATCTCAAAATTTTTCCGAAGAGCGAGCCGATAGGGGAAGGGCGCCTTACTTGGTGCATTGTGTCCATCTTGCGAACAGACCTTTCGCCAGCTTATTCGCAGTTGAATTGCAAGTCCTGCCCACTCTCCATCTCTTGGGCACGGATACGCTCCTGCGTGCACTTTCTGCCAAGCAATGTGCAGGGCCACTTTCTGCACTGACGGCGACCATGGACCACATACCACCTAACATCCAGCGCGGTAGCCAGTCCGTTGTGGTGGGGCCGCCATGTACCCTGTTGGTTGTAGCCCCCTGACAACACAGGGATCGCTCTACTGATGCCTGCGCCGTTAAATCCCCCCGTATGCCAAGGAGTAGATTCCCATCCCCCTGGGGCATCAGGACTCCCGGCAATGGCCATCCTGCCAGGTGGCCTTTGCTGTGGCTGGGTGGCGCCGGTGGGGAGGGCCCTTGGTCGGAGTAGATGGCATCAGGGTGGATGACACGCAATGAAGCATAGCACATCTTCTCTTACTGGTGGCCAGCCACCAGCAGTCTCTAAAGGTTCGAGGGTCCACTATAAAGGTAACAATTCTGAACCCAAATCGCAAATCGTTCCCCTCCCTCACCACCCCATGGGAGGAACGAAAGGCTATGAATGAGAGCGACAGGTATTCGCCCCAGTATCTCGTCTGTACCAGAGCTGACGGGGAATCGTTTGTGTCTGTGAAGCCTCAGTTCTTTGTCTAACATATAGAGGACAAGTTCGGGGAGGTGGAGGGCTTGTCCAAGATGCGGTCAGGGTCACTCTTAATAAAAACAGCATCCTCTGCCCAGTCACGAGCCTTGCTCGCTTGTACGAAGCTGGGGGATGTTTCTGTTACTATCACCCCACATAAAAGCTTAAATATGGTCCAGGGAATTATTTTTCACCGCGATCTCCTTTTACAGTCCTATGACGAGCTGCGCGCCAACTTAGAGCGACGACGGGTCCATTTCGTCCAGCGCGTCCACTGGGGTCCGAGGGATCACCATGTTGCAACCGGTGCCTTCATCTTGGCCTTCGAGGGTGACACGTTACCTGAGAAGGTCAGGGTGATGGTATACCGTTGTGATGTCAAGCCCTATATCCCTCCCCTGATGCGGTGCTTCAAGTGTTGGAAGTTTGGCCATACGTCTTCTCGCTGTGCTTCCAGCCTCATTTGCCGTGATTGTGGTCGACCGTCCCATCCTGATACTCCATGTGCCCCGCCTCCCATATGTGTCAGCTGCGGGGAGCACCATCCACCTTGCTCGCCGGGCTGTAAGATTCTCCAGAAAGAGTGGAAAATAATGGAATACAAGACCCTTGATAGGCTGACCTACACTGAGGCTAAGCGTAAGTTTGAACGACTGCATCCAGTACGAATTACGTCCACTTATGCCGCCACTGTCGCTCCTGTTACAGTTCCTGTAGCTGCGCCACACACCGTTAGCTCTCACAGCCAGAGACCCACACCTGCCCCCTTGATGGTGGGGGGCACTCCACTCCCTGTTGCTCCTGCTCCATCTACTTCAGGAGTAACGCCCCCCCCTAAACCATCGGGGATATCAGTTCCCCCTTCCCAGCCGGAGAAGCGTAAGACTTCTTCGGCTCCTCTCGCCAGGAAGGGGTCCCTTCGGAACCTACCTTCGCAAGTTACGACCGGTACCAAAGCCAACAGCCGCAAGTGGCTCAAACAACTGCTGGTCCCTGGTCGTCGGGACACACTGTCGTCGTCTGTCCCTGAGACTGACCCACTGACGCCCTCCCAGCCTGAACCATTGAACGCACAGCGAGAGAAGCAGAAGAAGAAGAAAGTGGCACCCATCCCACCGCTTCCTACAAGCTCTGCGTCTGAGGATGAGGTGGAGATTCTGGCGTCCACTGAGGTCCTCGATCTCGCCGGTCCCTCCGACGCCATGGAAAGCAGTAGCACAGGTGCTCAATCGGAGGCAGCAGGTGACCCAGCGGCGTAATCTGCCTTCCCGGTCCCGTCACGCCTTTCCCAGCCATGGACAACACCATCCTCCAGTGGAACTGCAGCGGTTTCTTCCACCATCTAGCTGAGCTCCGCCAACTTATCAGCCTTAATCCTTTCCTCTGCATTGCTCTGCAGGAAACTTGGTTTCCAGCAATGTGAACCCCCGCCCTCCGTGGCTATCGGGGTTATTATAAGAACCGAGCAGCTTATGAAAGGGTGTCTGGTGGCGTCTGCATCTATGCCCTTAACTCTCTTCATAGCGAATCTGTCCCTCTACAAACAGCTTTAGAGGCTGTCGCAGTTCGGGTGTGGACGCTGCAGGCTCTTACCGTCTGCAGTCTTTACCTTACACCGGATGGTGATGTCGCGCTGCATGTCCTGGCTGCACTGATAGCCCAATTGCCGCCACCTTTCTTGTTACTGGGCGATTTCAATGCCCACAACCCTCTATGGGGTGGTACTGTCTCCGATGACCGCGGTCGTGCCGTGGAGCATTTGTTGGCTCAGCTCGACCTTAGCCTCTTGAACACTGGTGCTCCCACGCATTTCAGTGTGGCCTATGGCTCGTTCTCGGCCATCGATCTCTCTCTTTGCAGCCCCGGACTTGTCGCATCCCTCCACTGGCGGGTGCATCCTGACCTGTGTGGTAGTGACCATTTTCCCATCTATTTGTCACTGCCCCAGTGTCATTCTTCTGGGCGCCTGCCTCGCTGGGCTCTCCACAGGGATGACTGGCCGGCTTTTACTTCCTCTGCAACCATCGAGTCTCCCCCACAGGGTGACATTGACGAGGTGGTCCGTGTCTTAACCATGACAATCATTTCTGCGGCCGAGGCTGCCATCCCCCGCTCTTCTGGACTCCCTCGGAGGAAGGCTGTACCCTGGTGGTCGCCACAGATTGCTGAGGCTATTCGCGACCGTAGGCGGGCTCTCCAGCGTCATAGGCGGCACCTGTCTCTGGAGACCCTCATCGCCTTTAAGAGGCTAAGTGCCTTGGCCCGTCGTCTTATTGCACGGCGTAAGCAGGAGTGCTGGGAAAGGTATGTCTCATCTTTGGGCTCCCGTGTCTCCCCCTCGCTCGTGTGTTCCCGGATCCGGCGGATTTATGGATACCAGACCCCTATGGGTTTCCCTGGGATCTCGTTGGACGGCGCTGTCTGCACGGACGCTGCCGCCATTGCTGAACACCTTGCTGCGCACTTTGCTGAGAGCTCTGCGACTGCAACTTACCCACCGCCTTTCGCTCTCTAAAGGAGCGAGCCGAGCAGACGCCGTTATCATTCCACACGCGTCATTCTGAAAAATACAATGCTCCTTTCAGCGAGAGGGAATTCCTCGCTGCCCACGCCGATTGCCCTGGTATAGCACCAGGACCAGACTGCATCCACGCACAGATGGTGAAGCATCTCTCGAGGGACTGCCAGAGACACATCCTCACCATCTTAAACCGCATTTGGAGCGAGGGCGTGTTCCCGTCACAATGGCGAGAGGGTGTTATTGTCCCCATCTTGAAGCCTGGTGCGGACCCACTGGCGGTGGACAGCTATCGTCCCATTACCCTCACCAACGATTTGTGCAAATTGCTCGAACGTATGGTGGGGCGGCGTTTGTGTTGGGTCCTTGAGTCGTGCGGTCTCCTCGCTCCATCCCAGGGTGGCTTACGTCGGGGCCGGTCTGAAGTGGACAATTTGGTGCGGCTGGAATCTGCTATCTGTATGGCCTTTGCCCGACGTCAGAATCTCGTTGCTGTATTTTTTGATGTGTGGAAGGCGTATGACACCACATGGAGGCATCACATCCTTGCTACGTTGCATGAGTAGGGCCTTCGTGGTCGTCGGTGTCTCCTTCTTTGTATGCCGACGACTTCTGTATCTCATTTAGCTCCATGACTACGGAAGTCGCCGAATGCAGGCTGCAAGTAGCCGTTCGCAAGGCAGCCTCATGGGCTCTGACTCATTGTTTTCAGTTCTCTGCAGCCAAGATTTGAGTTACGCACTTCTGTAGGCGTCGGACGGTCCACCCTCATCCTGAACTTTACCTCGACGGCCACCTGCTTGAAGTGGTGGACACTTGCCGTTTCTTAGGACTCGTCTTTGATGCCCGGCTCACATGGGTTCCTCATATTACTCAGCTGAAGGAAAAGTGCTGGCGGCACCTCAACGTGCTCCACTGCCTGAGCCACACGTCTTGGGGTAAAGATCACTGCACGCTGTTGCGATTGTACAGAGCCCTTGTGCAGTCCAGGTTTGATTATGGGAGCCTGGCCTGTGGGTCTGCATCACCCTCAGTGTTGACGTTGTTAGACCCCATACACCACTGTGGGGTTTGGCTTGCAACTGGCGCTTTTTGTATGAGTCCCGTGGATAGTGTGCTGGTGGAGGCCAGGGTTTTCCCGTTGCGGATTCGCCGCCATCGACTGCTCGCCGACTATGCTGTCCACGAGCATTGCTCGCCGGGCCATCCCAATCGTCGCCTGATTTTCCCTGCCATGGTCCTCCATCTGCCCGAACGGCGACCTTTCCATAGCTGTCCGCGTCCAGTCCCTGCTGTCGGAACTGGGGTCATTCCCTCTTCTGCCTCCCCTCCTTGTCCGTGCACCTACGCCTCCCTGGTGTTTGCCCCGTCCGTCCGTCCGTCTGGACTTGGCACAGGGACCCAAGGACTCGCTTCCGCCTGTGGCCCTCCGTCGCCGTTTTCTTGCGCTCCTCGCCACATTTTCGGGCTGTGAGACTGTCTACACTGATGGTTCCCTGGTTGATGGTCGCACTGCCTACGCTTTTGCTCACGCTGCCCATGTTGAACAGCACTCCTTGCCGGCTGGCTGCAGTATTTTTACTGCAGAGCTGGTGGCCATATTGCGCGCTCTTGAGCATATGCGTTCCTGCTCAGGTGCATCCATCGTCATCTGCAGTGACTCCCTGAGCAGCCTCCAGGCCATCGACCGCTGCTATACCTCTTCTCCTCTGGTGTCCTCTATTCAGGAGTCTGTTTCCGCCATTACCCGTTCTGGTCGTTTGGTGGTCTTTGTTTGGACGCCAGGTCACGTTGGCATCCCGGGGAACGAACGTGTTGACAGGATGGCCAAAGGGGCGATCGACACCCCAGCTTTGGAGATCGGCCACACGGCTCGCGATCGGCAGTTGGTGTTGCACCGTAAGGTGCTTGGGATGTGGACTGCTGAGTGGCATGGCATGACATCCCCGAATAAACTGCAGGCTGTTAAGGGCACGACCGATGTGTGGCGCTCCTCCCTGCGGGTTTCTCGCAGGGACTCTGTCATCCTGTGTCGGCTCCGCATCGGCCATACCTACCTGACGCACGGCCATCTTTTGCGTCAGGAGGATACCCCCCTGTGTCGGTGTGGGTCCCGGCTGACGGTCGCCCACATTTTGTTGGAGTGTCCCCGACTGCACACCTTCCGGCAGTCTTTTAATCTCCTGGGCACTTAGCCTTTGGTTTTATGCGACGATGCCTCCATGGCTGATGATGTTTTAAATTTTATCTGTGGTAGTCCTTTTTATGGTTCTATTTAGGGAGGTCCTGCACCTTTCCCTTTCTGTGTCTTTTGCCATCCCATCTCTCAAACTTTGTTGCTGTTTTGTTGTGTAGTAGGATGGTTGAGTCTTTCCCTTTTTTTGCTCTCGTGGTCAGACAACCAGTCTCCGGACATCTTCTTTTCTTCTGTTTTCTTCTGTCTGGTGTTCATCCGTACTCTTCTTGTCTGTAGTGTTTGTTGCTGCTTTTGTGTTCTTTTAGTGCCTGGGGGGAGTCTCCTTCCCCCTTGGGTTTTATCTGCTCCGCAAATATTCGGCTCGCCTGTTTTTGGAATGGGGGACTGATGACCTTCGCTGTTTAGTCCCCCTTAAACATCCCAACAAACACCACCACCACACAGAGCAACAGACAGGGCAGAAACATTAGAAAAAGGTCCACCTACACGTGGCAGGGACGGTAACGGAATGGGGACTTGTCAAGCTAACATAACTTGCAAGGAGCCATTACGGCTATGAGACCTAACACTGCCTGGCTTGTCACTTGTTTTAAGGAGCACACGGCCCACCTTAGTAACCCAGGTGGTGGGCTACTCTGTAGTGTTTAAATGAAAAAAAAAATGTCCCTATACATGCTCAAAGTCGGTTCACTCAATGTGAACACCACTTCACCCAGACACTCTATCACACACTACTCTCTGCTTGTAACAGACACAGCCACCACACTGAAGCACTAGTATGGAGCAACATCCAGTGCATCCTCTCCACCACATTACACCATCCACACTACCAGAGCGGGAGGTCCACTCATAAGTCAGAATGTCCTACTCTCCCAACAAGCACCATTGCTAAGATCAGCCAACAGCACCCACACGACCTACATAGGGGTGCACTCAACATCATCACAATACCTCATGCCACAAGACATAAACAATACCAGGAATGAAAGACACAGGTCTGCCACTCCCCTACTAAAGGCATCGAACTGGTGCGACACCTCACATGATAAAAACGTGCATCCTGACGTGACCTATCTGACGCTGCTTAAGGCATCCACCCACTATCCTCACTATGAACGAACCCTGGCCCCATACACCCTCCATTACCCCAAGTTGTGCCTTACCCTAACCCAAGTTGTGCCTTACAGCTACTAACCGGTTGGACTGATGACCTCAGCAGTTAAGTCGCATAGTGCTCAGAGCCATTTGAACCATTTTACTAACCAGTTGTTTCAGCGATACCCGCCACACCCACGAACGTGAATGGGCATGTGGGTATGAAGTGTTACGCAGTGGTGGCTGGGTGGGACTGTTCCTGGCTGGTGAGGGGGGACTGCCTGGCGTGCTGGCCGCGGGCTCCGTGGGGGCACGGGCTACAGCTGGCTGTTGGGGGCGCCCAGTGGCAGACGCGCTGGCCGACGGTCGCGGCAGGCGGCACAGCTTCGCGCCGGCGCACCCAGCGCGCGGCGCCGTGTGGCCAACGTCGGTTCTCGCGAGCCCAGTGCCAACCATGGTGGACATCTTCAGTGTGCTGTTCCGATTGAGGACTGTGTGCGTTGTGCATGCACCGCCGCCCGGCACTTGGCGCCGCGGCGCCGTCTGCTGCTCGGTCGCCCCGGCTGTTCTCGCTGGTGGTTTGTATCGCAGCTGTGTGGACTTCTTGGCATGTGCGGTGTGCTGGGAGAGTTCGCTTCGGCACCAGAGTGGGGCTCTGCCCTTCTGTGGCGCTGGCGTTGGAGCTGCTGGCGACTGTAGGTGGCCGCGTGTTGTCTCCCACCGGCGACATCACGACAGCACGCTCACGGGCGTCTGTCGGCAGTGGCAAGCTCAGTTGGGAGCATGGCTGGTCGCACTGAGAGCGTCTACTCGCCTAACTCCGCCCGGGACCCTAGAGGTTTTCGAGGTGTATCGTGCAGGGGAGCTCTGCCTCCTCCTGTTTGCAGAATAATTGCGCGGACGCTTGCATGTTTATACGGGCCCCTGTGACACACTCCCGGGTGGCCGTCTGCTCAGCTCTAGTTGACGCAGCTCCCTGGTTGATTGTCAGTAGTCATACGCTCATCTCAAAGATTAAGCCATGCATGTCTCAGTACAGGCTGCATTAAGGTGAAACCGTGAATGGCGCATTAAATCGGTTATGATTCCTTACACCGTACCCACGTTACTTGTATAAGAATGGTAATTCTAGAGCTAATACATGCAAACAGAGTCCCCACCAGAGATGGACGATTTTATTAGATCGAAACCAATCGGTCGGATTATCGGATCCCTTTGCCTTGGTGACTCTGAATAACTTTGGGATGATTGCACAGTCCTCGTACCAGCGATGCATATTTCAAATGTCTGTCTTATCAACTGTCGACGGTAGGTTCTTCACCTAACATGGTTGTAACGGGCAATCAGGGTTCGATTGCAGAGAGGGAGCCTGAGAAACAGCTACCGCATTCAAGGAAGGCAGCAGGTGCGCAAATTACCCACTCCCGGCATGGGCAGGTAGTGACGAAAAATAACGATACTGGACTCATCCGAGTCCCCGTAATCGGAATGAGTACACTTTAAATCCTTTAACGGGTATCTATTAGAGAGCAAGTCTGGTGCCAGCAGCGGTGTTAATTTCAACTCCAATAGCGTATATTGAAGTTATTGCAGTTGAAAAGCTCGTAGTTGGATTTTTGTCCCACGCTGTTTTTTCTCTGCCCGTCGGTGTTTAACTGGCCTGTATTGTGGGACGTCCTGCCAGTGGGGCGGGCCGAAGGCTTGGGACCGCCTCGTGCGTGCTCGTGCGTCCCGACGCGGACCCCGTTGAAATCCTACTAAAGTGCTCTTCATTGAGTGTCTCGGGGGCTGGCACGTTTACTTAGAACAAATTAAAGTGCTTAAAGCAGGCGAGCCAGCCTGAACACTGTGTGCATGGAATAATGGTTTAGGACCTCGGTTCTGTTTAGTTGGTTTTTGGAACCCGAGGTAATGATTAATAGGAAAAGGCGCGGGGATTCGTATTGGAACTGTAGAGTTGAAATTCTTGGATCGTCGCAAGACGAATAGAAGCGAAAGCATTAGCCAAGTAGTTTTCATTAATCAAGAACGAAAGTTCGACGTTCGAAGGCGATGAGATACCGCCCTAGTTCTAACCATAAACGATGCCAGCCAGCAATCCGCCGCAGTTCCTTCGATGACTCGGCGGGCAGCCTCCGGGAAACCACACCTTTTGGGTCCAGGGGAAGTGTGTTTGCAAAGCTGAAACTTAAAGGAATTGACGGAAGGGCACCACCAGGAGTCGAACCTGCAGCTTAATTTGACTCAACACGGGAAACCACATCAGACCTGGGCACCGGAAGGATTAACAGATTGATAGCTCTTTCTTGATTCGGTGGGTGGTGGTGTATGGACGTCCTTAGTTGAGGAGCGATTTGTCTGGTTAATTCCGATAACGAACGAGACTCTAACCTGCTAACTAGTCGCGTGACTTCCTTCGTGCTGTCAGCGATTACTTTTCTTCTTAGAGGGACAGGCGCCTTCTAGCCACACGAGATTGAGCAATAACAGGTCTGTGATGCCCTTAGATGTCCTGGGCCACACGCACTACACTGAAGGAATCAGCGTGTCTTCCTAGGCCGAAAGGTCGGGGTAACCCGCTGAATCTCCTTCTTGCTAGGGATTGGGGCTTGCAATTGTTCCACATGAACGAGGAATTCCCAGTAAGCGCGAGTCATAAGCTCGCGTTGATTACGTCCCTGCCCTTTGTACACACCGCCCGCCTATACTACCGATTGAATGATTTAATGAGGTCTCCGGACTGGTATGCAGCATCGACTCTGTCGTTGCCGATGCTGCCGGAAAGATGACCAAACTTGATCATTTAGAGGAAGTACAAGTCATAACAAGGTTTCCGTAGGTGAACCTGCGGAAGGATTATTACCAACTAGACGGCACGTCTTTCGATGTGCGTGTCGTGTCGTGCAACACGCTACCTGCACGGCTCGCTGTAGACGTGCGGCGAGTGCGAAACCACGCGTGCTTCTCAAAACTAACGGAAATGTTGTGTGGCACGAGCGCTGAACCTCTGGAGCGGCGCTTTCCGTCTAGCGCCGGTTTTGAATGACTTTCACGTGAGTGCCTGTCAGCTCTGGTGTGTAGCCGTACGACGCCCATCGGGCATGACGCCATTGGACAAAACACTGGAAGAGAGGCCATCAAGCCCCTCAGTCCCGCCTATGCAACTGTTTTGGAAGAGGCGCTGAAAACAAAAAAAATCACCCAGGACGGTGGATCACTCGGCTCGTCGGTCGATGAAGAACGCAGCAAACTGCGCGACGATATGTGAACTGCAGGACACATGAACATCGACGTTTCGAACGCACATTGCGGTCCCTGGATTCCGTTCCCGGGCCACGTCTGGCTGAGGGTAGGCTACGTATACTTAAGCGCGCGACGTTTGCCCCGCTTTGGAGACCTGGAAGTGGAGTGGCCGCCTGTGGGGCCGCCCGCGTCTCCTTGAACGTGCGATGCGCGCCCGTCGCCTGGCGGTTCGCATACCGGTACTGTCTCGGTAGCGTCCACAGCCAGCTGGCGGTGCGGCCTGCGCCACCTCGTACAACGACCTCAGAGCAGGCGAGACAACCCGATGAATTTAAGCTTATTACTAAGTGGAGGAAAAGAAACTAACAAGATTTCCCCCAGTAGCGGCGAGCGAACAGGGAAGAGGCAAGCACCGAAATCCGGAGGCTGCCGCCTGTCGTGGGATGTGGTGTTTAGGAGGGTCCATTACCCCCGACGCCTTGTGCCGAGCCCAAGTCAAACTTGAATGAGGCCATGGCCCGTAGAGCGTGCCAGGCCCGTAGCAGCCAGTGCGAGCGTCGGCGGCACCTCACCTTCGAGTCGGGTTGCTTGAAAGTGCAGCTCCAAGTGGGTGGTAAACTCCATCTGAGACTAAATATGACCGCGAGACCGATAGTGAACAAGTACTGTGAAGCAAAGTTAGAAAGAACTTTGAAGAGAGAGTTCATAAGTACGTGAAACCGTTCTGGGGTAAACGTGAGAAGTCTGAATGGTCGAACAGGTGAGATTCACGCCCATCTGGCCACTGGTCCCCGCCCTCGGTAGATGGGACCGGCCACCCACGCGGAGCAATCTGCTGCGGGGTCGTGTGCGGTTGCCTTTCCACTCGCCACAGGGTGGAACCGTTCCGGTGTGCAGTGGGCCGCATTTCTCCCGTAGTAGGACGTCACGACCCGCTGGGTGCCGGCCTACGGGCCGGGTGCGCTGCCAGTCCTTCCCCAGGCCTCGGTTCGCGTCTGTTGGGTTGAGCCTCGGTGTCCTGGGTGGCTGCTCGGCTGTATATCTGCAGGAGTCGATTCGCCCCTTAGGACACCAGGGCTCCCGGCAAGCGCGCGTGGTTCTTCCCGGATGACGGACCTATCTGGCCCAGCTCTGGACCCGCGCCGTTGTTGGCTCGGAATGCACTCGGGCGTAATAATCGCTCCCGTCAGTGGCGCTTCAGCTTTGGACAATTTCACGACCCATCTTGAAACAATGACCAAGGAGTCTAACATGTGCGCGAGTCATTGGGCTGTACGAAACCTAAAGGCGTAATGAAATTGAATGTCTCGCCTTGCGCGGGGCCCGCATCTCGTGGTCGTGCGGTAGCGTTCTCGCTTCCCATGCCCGGGTTCCCGGGTTCGATTCCCGGCGGGGTCAGGGATTTTCTCTGCCTCGTGATGGCTGGGTGTTGTGTGATGTCCTTAGGTTAGTTAGGTTTAAGTAGTTCTAAGTTCTAGGGGACTGATGACCATAGATGTTAAGTCCCATAGTGCTCAGAGCCATTTGAACCATTTTTTGAACCTTGCGCGGGCCGAGGGAGGATGGGGCTTCCCCGCCTTTCACGGGGCAGTGGTCTTCGCACTCCCAGAACGTCTCGTCATTCTGAGGTGAGGCGCACCTAGAGCATAGACGTTGGGACCCGAAAGATGGTGGACTATGTCTGGCCAGGACGAACCCCATATCCGCAGCAGGTCTCCAAGGTGAAGAGCCTCTGGTCGATAGAATAATGTAGGTAAGGGAAGTCGGCAAATTGGATCCTTAACTTCAGGATAAGGATTGCCTCTGAGGATTGGGGCGTGTCGGGCTTGGTGGGGAAGTGGGTCAGCGCCAACGTGCTGGGCCTGGGCGAGGTGAGTGCCGTAGGGGTGCCGGTAAGTGCGGGCGTTTAGCGCGGGCGTGGTCTGCTCTCGCCGTTGCTCGGCCTCGTGCTGACGGGCGGTGCAGGATGCGCGCACCTGCGCGGTGTTCGCGCCCAGTGCTTCAACCTGCATACAACATCCGAGCTCAGTCCTGTGCCTAGGCCTCCCACGGATCTTCCTTGCTGCGAGGCAAGGGTGCATGGATTCTCTTCGGCCGCCATTCAACAATCAACTCAGAAGTGGCACAGACTGTGGGAATCCGACTGTCTAATTAAAACAAAGCATTGCGATGGCTCGGGCGGGTGTTGACGCAATGTGATTTCTGGCCAGTGCTCTGAATATCTACCTGAAGAAATTCAAGCAAGCGCAGGTAAACGGCAGGAGTAAATATGAGTCTTTTCTTCACGTCTCTTCCTGTCCGTCTAATGTTTGTATTGTATATGTCATTTGTAAACCCATTCTGTGGGTATATATATCTTTATGTATGTTTACTGCCGTGAACAAAGGCGGCTAAAATAGCCAAACGCCTCGTCATCTAATTAGTGCCGCGCATGAATGGATTAACGAGATTCCCGCTGTCCAATCCTATGTCTGACCCTATGGGAAGTCGGTCTGCGCGGCGCCACATGGGGAAGGTGTGTTGCCATCCGAAATTGGCTTAAAACCCTCTGATTCCCTGAAATCGTCGATCGCATCAGGGGTCAGAGGAACCTGAGTGGGGCAGGGTCTGTAATGTCCAATCCCGTGGCCTTGTCATGGCCACATAGCTCAGTGACCCCCTTGGATGCAGTGAAGCTAACACGGAATGGGTCGTCTATGCATGATGTTAAAAGGCTAGCCTTTAACTTGGTGCATCCTTCACTGGTCCACACTGGCCCACCATGAATTATCAAAAGCAGTGGGTGAGACGTGGTTGGTCATGATCCCCCGGTACGTGTCGAGACCCTCCGGGGAACGTAACTCAGGTTGAGTGCAACACCCTCTCTTTGATGTCAAACTTCACATATAAGACCCAGACTGACTCCGTTAAATCTTCCATGCTGCGTTGATAGGTGTGGGTTGTCATTGTATGAAGGCAGAACGTAAAACTCCCGTCCCAGCAGGACGTTAAATGCCTCAAACCCAAGCGGATGCAAAGGGTGCATGGCGCAGGGGGAGCTGCGTTACGAGAGACACAGCATCGGTCTCTCCTGAGTTGAGCGCGGTGGCTGGGCGAGGGTATGAGGGTAAGTCTAACGACAGTCCCCGAACCCTGCGATTGGGCTGCAGCAGTTCCTCACTTCCTGTACGACGTTAAACGTCCCCCAACCCAAAGCGAAAGCAAAGGTTGCATGTCACAGGGGAAGCTGCGTCAGAAGGGACACAACACCTGTCCCTGCGCAGGGCACAACAACACCGGTGCCCTGTTTTCCATGACCGCATCTGCTGGGGAGGGATCGCGGCCTGAGCCGGCAAAGGCTCATCGCCGTGAACAGGATGTCGCGGACACATTCCAACAAGCCATGGCGTGGTCACATGTCCCTGGCTAGGTTAGATGGGGCCAGACTCCTGAACGTCTGGGGGACCAACCCAGCACCTGGGTAGCACTGGGTCCCTGGCAGTATGGTGGAAACTCGGCGTAGTAGGGGATGAAGGCCGAGAGGTGAATCCGCCTCTCCGGAATGCGGTGGGCATTTGCCGGGGAGGGACGGGTGAAATCTGCAATGATGTGGTCGTGGAAGGGGACTAGTGTGCTGGAAACGGCGCGCTAAACCCAGCAGCTCACAAGGAAAGAGACGGGCCTCCGCATTTTTGTCACTCTTCTGGAATCAATGTGGGGAACACGGAGAGTGATTATGTGCATGTGGAGCATGATGCTCCTATTGGCGAATTTGATGAGATGAGTGTCGCTGAGCGACATGCATACTTCCTACGGCTCTTTGAGCGATGCATCAAACATGGAAAGATCAATGCAGAGCAGATCAGGGCAATCAAAGAGAACATAGCCACCTGGGCTCTGGCCCATGCAAGGCTAGAAGGGCAATACGCAGAAATAAAAGAGGAAAATGAGAGACTGAGAAAAGAACAACAGAAACGACAAAAGTCAAACTACATGCTAATGAAGGGAATATTGGCACGAGATCCAGTTATAAGACTAGAAAACCGTATGGTAGTTAGAATAAGATCCGCTAGATACTTGGGCGTCTTCATCGATGAAACCTGGAGCTATGCTCCACACATTGCATATGTATCATCCTAAGCAATCACACTATTCAACAAGCTGATAAGCATTGCACAACGACGATTTCATCTCCCACCGGCAGCAACACAAATGTATAACAACTGCATTCTTGCGCCTGTTGTGTTGTATGGCTCCAGTGCCGGGGCCCACAGACTCATTCAGGTTAGGTAAGAAATGCAAATAAAGCACACACAAAGGAATGTCATCCTACGGTGTGTTGGTGCATTCGGCACCACTCCTACAGATGCTCTTTGTGTGATCATGGGGCTTTGTCCCCTTGACCTGAAAGTCAGACAACACGCAGCAACTTATTGGTTAAATAAAAGGGACTATGAGAGAGTAAGAAGAATAATGGGAACTTACCTATACAACATAAAAGAAATCAAACAAAGAACAATGCAATTATGGCAGGAGCAGTGGGAATACTCTGACTCTGGTAGGCGGGCCTTCAAGCTCCTTCCCAGTGTACGGGAAAGATTAAAGTTACGGCACATGAAGTAACTAAAGGAATGGTACACTTTCTATCAGGACACGGCCCCTATCAGATGTACTTTCACAGGATAGGTAGCTGAGTGTGTCTGTGCTGCCCCAGAGGGGACGCCCGAGCACGTTGCCTTCAAGTGCCCAGTCTTTGATCCAGTTGCCTCAGCAACGAGAGAGGAATTGAGAGAGAAACAACTAGTAGAAATACTAACAAACCCTGACTTATATAAAGCATTGCAAGATCTGGTCGATAATTAGCGAGAATAATTTTTGAATAAACACTATGTTAATAAAGAAAAGCCTTACTCATCAGCCGGGCTGAGGAGTACTGTGCATCAGGACTTTAGAAGACCAATAATTAAAGGCCCATGGAGGGTGGAATGGCGGTCTCGGTCCCAGCATCCGGAAGTCCGTTGGTGAGACTTGGCTGTCCGCCCACTCCAGGGACTACTACAATGAATGGGGATGGTATTGAGGGCAAGGTGGAAGAAGTAGGTAGGCTGCCCACTCTATGGAGACACAGAGAGGAGGGATGCCTAAGGCTGTTTCCCAGGCTGTGTTGCCTTCATATCCTCCTAGCCACTTTCCTATAAAGACGATAAACCCAGCTAGACAACTGAATGTATATGTATATTAGACAACTTATCAAACACTCTTTTCCATGTATCATAATTGTATGAAATTGAACATAACATGATGCTTTCAATTTTATAAACACCTTAATTATATGTGGTAGAAGTTAGTAGTACATTGTAGGAAGTTAGTAGTTTGTGCAGATGCGCACGTTATCATTTTAATAAAAAAAATTTTTCGTTGATGTAGCAATGTATTTGTAAATAGCGTTTTCATCAAGGGTGGTGGAGGGATGATAAAATAAAAAAAAACACAACTCGGCAGTGGTTTCGCGATAGTATTCGGCCCGCCTCCTCGTTGCTAGGGGCGGGCAACGCTCCTGGTTACCTGGAGCGGCAAAGAGGCCGAATGTTGTAAATAGTATCACATTGTATTGTACTAGTAAAGCAGAAATCACTGTTTGTAAAAGTAGCTATTCTTTAGAAGTAGTACCCATTTTTGTCACCTAACTAGTGGGTTTAGTATGTTATAATAAAGCTGTAAAAAAAAGAAAAAAAAGCTGTCCCTATCTACTATCTAGCGAAACCACGGCCAAGGGAATGGGCTTGGTAAAATTAGTGGGGAAAGAAAACCCTGTTGAGCTTGACTCTAGTCTGGCACTGTGAGGTGACATGAGAGGTGTAACATAAGTGGGAGATGGCAACATCGCCGGTGAAATACCACTACTTTCATTGTTTCTTTACTTACTCGGTTAGGCGGAGTGCGTGCGTCGAGGTATAACAACCCGGCGTCACCGTGTTCTCGAGCCAAGCGTTTTAAGGTTACGTTCGCGCCGCAGCTCTGTGTCCATGCGCCACAGCATGCGGTGCATGTGGGTAAAAGCCTCCATGTGCCGTGCGTCCCGTGTGCGTCAGCGCGTCCGCGTGTGCGGCGCAGTTTACTATCTCACGTGATCCAATTCCAGGACACTGTCAGGCAGGGAGTTTGACTGGGGCGGTACATCTGTCAAAGAATAACGCAGGTGTCCTAAGGCCAGCTCAGCGAGGATAGAAACCTCGCGTAGAGCAAAAGGGCAAAAGCTGGCTTGATCCCGATGTTCAGTATGCATAGGGACTGTGAAAGCACGGCCTATCGATTCTTTTGGCTTGGAGAGTTTCCAGCAAGAGGTGTCAGAAATGTTACCAAAGGTATAACTGGCTTGTGGCGGCCAAGCGTTCATAGCGACGTCGCTTTTTGATCCTTCGCTGTCGGCTCTTCCTATCATTGCGAAGCAGAATTCGCCAAGCGTTGGATTGTTCAACCACTAATAGGGAACATGAGCTGGGTTTAGACTGTCTTGAGACAGGTTAGTTTTACCCTACTGATGACTGTGTATTTGCGATAGGAATCCTGCTCAGTACGAGAGGAACCGCAGGTTCAGACATTCGGTTCACGCACTCAGCCGAGCAGCCAGTGGTGCGTAGCTACCATCCATGGGATTAAGCCTGAACGCCTCTAAAGCCGAATCCCGTCTAGCCATTGTGGCAACGATATCGCTAAGGAGTCGTGAGGGTCGAAAGGCTACAAAATACGTGACTTTACTAGGCGCGGTCGACCCACGTAGCGCCGCGCCGTACGGGCCCAACTTGTTTGCCGGACGGGGCACTCGGGCGGCGCTGCCTGGGATCTGTTACTGGCGCCGCCCTGCCTCTACCGGTCGACCATGGGTGTCTATATTTCGATGTCAGGATTCGGAATCATCTGTAGACGACTTAGGTACTGGGCGGGGTGTTGTTCTCGGTAGAGCAGTTGCCATGCTGCGATCTGTTGAGACTCAGCCCTAGCTTGGGGGATTCGACTTGTCGCGAGACGACACCCCCGCGGCGGCCGCGTGCCGCTGGGCGCCAGGGGCACGTGTGCCCCCTTGCTTCTATTTTGTGTTTTGTATCTCTGGGCGTATCGGTTTGGCCGTTCGCACCGCACCCAGGGCGCTGCATTGGGTGCAGCGGGCTTAGGCGTATCGGTTTGGGACCCTTGCCGCTACGATGGGTGCCACCTCCATGCGTGCGCGAGTGGCGGGGCACGCGGCGGCGGCCGGGCGTGCTGTGTTCTGCCGCGCTACAGCGTATCGCTTTGGCTGCTAGGGGTGGAGGGGGGCTGGGGTGGGCTCGTGGTGTGGGGGGTCGGGTGCCACACGTGCGGTGTCGGCCCACTGATCAGAGCGTTACGTGGGGGCAGTGGTGTCGGGTGTGTGTCGTGTGGTGGTCGTGGTGCCCGGCAGGCAATGGTACCAGCGTGAGGTACCATAGTGTGCACCTCAGTTTGGTGAACTACAATACCTTTGAACTGTGAATGTGAAATAAAATATAATAACGCATGATGTTTTGTAAGAAAATAGACATGTGATAGGGTGTGTCGTTGGAAAGTCCACAGGGCGGTTAGTGTGGGTGGTGATAAATCCCTAGGGGAGCGTCGGCTGCAGAGGGCCAAGTGAGGACGGTGTGTAGAGCTACACAACAAACATAATAGAAGGGAAACGCTGTACTATCGGCACGTTTCTATGCACATGCACGAAATAACAAAATAACTAAACGATACGTAAATAAATATCGAAATAAATAAATAACATCAATAAGTACATGTCACATAGAGATAAAGACATAACAGTCACACAACACAGACGTATGTTACATACACAGGGCATTCGCGCACGCCCTCTTGTAGTCACGGCATCAACATCCACAATAAACATCCCAACAACAGACGATACCGCCTTCTGTCAAATACCCACGCCACTCACTTGCCTATTTCGTGGCGACACCATACTGCCATCTATCGGATTCTGACGCAACGACGTCGAATATGTCGCCCATACGAACAACAAAGCCATCTATGAGAATGTGAGTAAACTACATTCACATAGATAGTGTGCATGAATTAATAAACCACTTCTGTAGTACTAATAGCAGAGTTAGTTAGTCTTAATACACCCACTCAAAAGTGTCAGAAAGTGGGTTATGTATGTTTCATAAATTTGGTAAGAAAATATTGTCCCTATACATGCTCAAAGTCGATGCACACAATGTGAACCCCACATCACCCAGGCACTCTATAACACAGTACTCTCTGCCCGTAACAGACAGAGCCACAACAGTTAAGCACCAGCATGGAACAACATCCAGAATGTCTGGCGGTACTCCGAAAGGATACCGCCCTTCGATTGTGCCATTCCAGCACTAATCGAAGCGCTAGGTTTTCAGGTGCCAGCCAGCCGAGCAGCGGCGGTCCAGCCGAGCAGCAGCAGCAGCGGTCCCGACCAGCAGCAGCGGTCCCGGCCAGCAGCAGTGGTCCAGGCGGAAGCAGCCAGCCAGCCCTCAAGCAGCAGTGGTCCAGCCAGCCAGCCAGCCAGCCCTCCAGCCCTCCAGCCCTCCAGCAGCAGCAGCGGCAGTCCAGCCAGCCAGCCAGCCAGCCACCCACCCACCCACCCACTCATCCACCCACCCACCCAGCCAGCCAGCCAGCCAGCCAGCCAGCCAGCCAGCCAGCAGCAGCAGCAGCAGCAGCAGCGGCATCCCTGCCAGCTGTCGTCAGCGCCAGCGCCAGCAGCGTGGGATTCTGGTCTTCGTCCATCTTCGTCTTCATCCGTCTCCATCTCCGTCTTCGTCTGTCCCCAGTTGTTTTCCTTTTCCTTTCCTTTTGTTTATCCCTGTCGTCATGTCAGCCCCCACCAACCCTACCACCACTACCACCACTACCACCACAGTTTATACTTCCCCCTCCACCGCCACCACAAGCATTACATGGTGTGCCCCGTCACACCCCCGTCTTTCCTTCCCACCTCTTCTAACTCTCCCTTCGCCCTCGCTCTTTGTCGCCCCCTCTCCAGCTTCTTCCTCCCGCTCCTCTCCCTCTGATCCTTTCCCCCCACTCCCCCAGCCTGTCACTGCAGCTCCAGCTAGGGTGGTGTCCCGTCGGGCCACTGCCCTTGCCCAACTCTCCCCATCACCTTCGCCATCACCGCCACCACCGTCGCCGTCGCCATCGCGTTCACTGTCACCATCTCCGGCGCCGACTGCAGTGTCCACGCCGGGACCTGCCCCTTCCCGCCACCTCTCTATAGCTTCCATCCCTCATATCACCACCCACCCTTCTGCCGCTGTTAAACGCCCTAGTGGCACCTCCACCTCCTCCGCTCCCAAAACCCCCCTGCGGGTTCGGGGGTAGGAATAGGCCCATGGCTTTACTGCCTGTCGCAAGAGGCGACTAAAGGAGTCTGAAACGTTTCAGCCTTATGTGATAGTCCCCTCTCGGGTTTGACCTCCATCTTTCGAAATTATTCCGAAGAACGAGCTAATTGTGGAAGGGCGCCTTACATGGTGCACTGTATCCGTCGTGCATTGAGACCTGTTGCTGGCTTTCTCGTTGTTGCAATGATGCCCCGCTCGTTTTTCATTTCTTGGGCGTGGATACGTCCTTAGGTGCGATTACCATGCTGCACCGTGCAGTGTTGCTCTTAGCTGCGACGACGACCTTGGACATTTTTGCACCTAGGATCCAGCATGGTAGCCAGTCCGTTGTGGTGGGGCTGCCATGTACCCTGTTGGTTGTAGCCCCCTGACAACACAGGGATCGCTCTACTGATGCCTGCGCCGTTAACTCCCCACGTATGCCAAGGAGTAGGTGCCTGTCTCCCTGGGGCATCGGGACTCCCGGCAATGGCCAACCTGCCAGGTGACCTTTGCTGTGGCTGGGTGGCGCCCATGGGGAGGGCCCTTGGTCGGAGTAGGTGGCATCAGGGCGGATGACCCACAATGAAGCGTGGTGCATCGGCTCTCCCCACGTTCCCCTCCCTGGCCACACTGTGGTAGGAACGTAAGCCTCAGGATGGCAGTAGCAGTTATTCGCCCCAATTCTTAGTTTGTACGAGAGCTGATGGGGAGTCTTTTCTCTCCACAAAGCCTCAGTTTTTCGTCGAGCATTTAGAGGACAAGTTTGTGGAGGTCGAGGGCTTGTCCAAAATGCGCTCTGGATCGGTCCTGATACAAACGGCATCCTCTGCCCAGTTACGATGGTTACTTGCTTGTGATAACTTGGGGGATGTTGCTGTTACGATCACACTCCATAAGAGTTTAAATATGGTCCAGGGAGTTATTTACCCTAGGGACCTTCTTTTGCAGTCTGATGACGAGCTGCGCGCCAATTTAGAGCGCCGAAGTGTACATTTCGTTCGGCGCGTTCATCGGGGTCCGAAGAAAAATGAGATTGCTACCGGTGCCTTCATCTTGACCTTCGAGCGTGATACGTTACCGCAAAAGGTCAAGGTGATGGTCTACCATTGTGACGTCAAGCCCTATATCCCTCCCCTGATGTGGTGCTTCAAGTGCTGGAAGTTTGGCCATATGTCTTCCTGCTGCACTTCCAGCCTCACATGTCGAGATTGTGGACGCCCATCTCATCCCGATATTCCATGTGCCCCGCCTCCCATCTGTGTCAACTGCGGGGAGCACCACTCACCTTGCTCGCCAGACTCCAGAATCTTCCAGAAAGAGCGCAAAATCATGGAATATAAGACCCTGGACCGACTGAACTATACTGAGGCCAAAAGGAAATATGACCGATTACATCATGTGAGAATGACATCTTCCTACGCTGCTGCTACAACACCTGTGCTAGTCCCATCAGTTTCGCGACTTGTGGCCGGATCGGCGAGTAGTACAACTCCTCCTGCCCCCTTGCCAGTGGGGGGCTGCACCCAACGGGTTACTCCTGCGCCACCTGCCTCAGGACCAACACCACCCCACCCATCAGGGACGTTCGTCCCCGCTTCTAAGCCGGAGAAGTGTCCAACTTCTTCGGCTTCTCACGCTCGTAAGGGATCCCTTGGATCCCTCCCTTCCCAGGTTTCCACCAGCGGGAAGACTGACGACCGACAGTGGCGTAACTGCCCACAATCAGCTGGTCGTAGGGCTACACGATCCTCTTCGGTCCCGGAGACTGATTCGGTGAAGCCCTCCCAGCCAGTTAAACCCAAGGAGCAGCATGAGAAATCCAAGAAGAAGAGCTCTAAGCCCAAGGAACTCACGGTGGCAGCCACCCCACCGCAACCTTCCAGCTCTGCGTCCGAGGACGAGGTGGAGATTCTGGCGTCCGCTGAGGACCTCGATCTCGCCAGTCCCTCAGACACCATGGATAGCACTAGCACAGCTGCTCAATCAGGGACAGCAGGTGACCCAGTGGCGTAATCTGCCTTCCAAGTCCCGTCACGCCTTTCTCAGACATGGACAATAACATCCTCCAGTGGAACTGCAGCGGTTTATTCCACCATCTAGCTGAGCTCCGACATCTTATCAGCCTTCATCTTTTCTTCTGCATTGCTCTTCAGGAAACTTGGTTTCCAGCAATGCGAACCCCCGCCCTCCGTGGCTATTGGGGTTATTATAAGAACCATGCAGCTTATGAAAGGGTGTCTGGTGGCGTCTGCATATATGTCCTTAACTCTCTTCATAGCGAGTCTGTCTCTCTACAAACACATTTAGAGGCTGTCACTGTTCAGGTGTGGACGCCACAGCCTGTTACCGTCTGCAGTCTTTACCTTCCACCGGATGGTGATGTTGCGCAGCATGCCCTGGCTGCACTTATAGCCCAATTGCCACCACCTTCCCTATTACTGGGTGACTTCAACGCCCATAACCCTCTGTGGGGTGGGTCAGTGGCAACAGGTCGATGTGGCACCTCTGAGAATGTATTGGCACAGCTCTACCTCTCTCTTTTAAACGATGGTGCCTCTACACATTTGAGTGTGGTGCATGACACGTACTCCGCCATCAACCTTTCGATCTGCAGCCCTAGCCTCTTACCATCTGCCCAATGGAGGGTGCAAGACGACCTGTGTGGTAGTGACTACATTTTGATCTTTCTGTCACTGCCACAGCGACACTGTTCTGGGCGCCCTAGCAGATGTGCTATGAATATGGCTGACTGGGACTTGTTCTCCTCCACTGCCGCTATTGAGCCTCACTCTAATGATGAAATTGATGCGGTGGTTGAATCGGTCACCACCAGCATCGTTACTGCCGCCGAATCTGCCATTCCCCGTTCTTCTGGGTTCCCTCGGCGGTGGACTGTGCCTTGGTGGTCGCCTAAGATCGCTGCAGCGATTAAAGATCGCCGCGGGCGCTCCAGCGTCATAAGCGACATCCCTCCATCGACCACCGCGTCGCCTACAAACGGCTGCATGTGCGAGCCCGCCTCCTTATCCGCCAACGCAAGCAGGAGTGCTGGGAGCGGTATGTGTCCACCATTGGCCTGCATGTCACTCCATCGCAGGTCTGGGCCAAGATTCGACGCATCTACAGCTATCGGACCCCTGTCACCAAACCTGTGCTCTCACTGAATGGAGCAGTTTGTACAGACTCCGACGAAATTGCCAACAGCTTGGCGGAGCATTTTGCTCTGAGTTCTGCTTCTTCCAATTACCCACTGGCCTTCCGCTCCATTAAAAAGCGGATGGAACGTCGGAGCCTTTCTTTTCGCAGCCACCATTCTGAATCCTACAATGCTCCATTCAGTGAGTGGGAATTTCACAGTGCCCTTGCCACTTGCCCTGATACCGCTCCTGGGCCAGATCGCATCCACTGTCAGATGCTGACACACCTTTCAGTGGGCTGCAAGCGACGTCTCCTCGGCCTTTACAACCGTCTCTGGGTCGAGGGTGTGCTTCCCTTCGCAATGTCGGGAAAGCATTGTCGTCCCCGTTTTGAAAGCGGGCAAGAGCCCTTTGGAGGTCGACAGCTACCGTCCCATTAGCCTCACCAACGTTCTTTGTAAGCTTCTCGAACGGCTGGTGAGCCGGCGCTTCAATTGGGTACTGGAGTCTCGGGGCCTTTCGGCTCCGTCTCAGGGTGGGTTCCGTAATGGCCGCTCCGGCACCGACAATTTGGTGAGTCTGTAGTCGGCCATCCGTACTGCCTTTGCCCGCCGTCAGCACCTGGTTGCTGTCTTTTTCGACATGCAGAAGGCGTACGATACGACATGGCGTCATCACATCATTTGTACACTTCATGCATGTGGTCTTCGGGGCCCTCTGCCGATCTTTGTCCGCAATTTTCTGTCGCATCATACCTTCCGCGTGCAAGTCGCAGCCTCCCATAGCTCCTCCCGAGTCCAGGAGAACGGGTTACCACAGGGATCTGTCCTCAGTGTCTGCCTGTTTTTAATTGCAATAAACACTCTCCTGTTCCCTGTATGCTGACGACTTCTGCCTTTACTATAGCTCTATTGGCATTGCAGCTGCTGAACGTCAGCTACAGGGCGCAATCCGCAAGGCGCAGTCTTGGGCTGTAGCGCATGGTTTTCAGTATCGGCTGCCAAGACCTGCGTTATGCATTTCTGCCGGCAACGAACGGTCCATCCTGAGCCGCGGCTTTATCTTGACGGCGAACTTCTATCTGTGGTGGAGACACACAGGTTTTTTGGTTTGCTTTTTGATACCCAGTTGACTTGGCTCCCTCATATTCGGCAGCTTAAAAAGGCGTGTTGGCGGCATCTAAATGCTCTGAGATGCTTGAGCCACACCAGCTGGGGCGCCGACCGCTCTACCAGGCAATATTAATTCAGCCTCGTCTGGATTATGGGAGCCTGGCTTATGGCTCAGCATCCCCATCTGTGGTGTGGGTGCTGGACCCACTCTTACACCGCGTAATACGACTTGCCACTGGTGCCTTCCGGACCAGCCCTGTGGACAGCATACTAGTGGAGGCAGGTGTCCCTCCCCTGCGGTTACGGCGCCAACGTTTGCTGGCCGCTTATGCTGCCCATGTATTTAGCTTGCTCGGACATCGTTTCCTGTTCCCACAGTCGGTCGCCCATCTGCCAGATCGTCGGCCCCGGTCAGGTTGTACGATCGCGGTCTGCGTCAAAGAGCTTCTCTCCAGGCTTAGGGTTTTCAGTGTTCCACCTCCTTTCCGGGCCACTTTGCGTACATCCCCATGGTGTGTTCCTCTCCCTTGCCTTCGGCTCGACTTGACACAGGGCCTGAAGGACTCAGTCCCTCTAGAGGCCCTCCGCCGCCGCTTTTATTCCATCCTGGCCAGGTATCAGGGCTCTGTCGTTGTATACACTGACGGTTCGATGGTTGCTGGTCATGTCGGTTATTTGCTAACTCTAAGGAACCATTCTGAACAACGTTCCTTCCCGGATGGCTGCAGCGTTTACACTGCTGAGTTGGCCTCCATCTTTCGTACCCTAGAGTATATCCGCTCCTGCTCAGGTGAGTCCTTCGTTATCTGTAGCGATTCCCTGAGCGGTTTCCGAGCTCTCGACCATTGTTTCGCTCGTTCTCGTCTGGTGATGGCTATCCATGAGTCCCTGCATACTCTTGTCCGTTGCAGCCGCTCTGTTGTCTTTGTGTGGACCCCCAGTCATGTCGGTATCACGGGGAATGAACGTGTTGACCGCCTGGCCAAACAGGCCACCAGTGAACCCACTCTAGACATTGGCCTTCCGGAGACTGATTCGAGGGCAGTCTTACGCCGCAAAGTTATCTGGCTTTGTGACGCTGAATGGCGCGGTCTGGCCACCCCTAACAAACTCCGTGCCGTCAAGGAGACGATGACTGTGTGGCACTCGTCCTTGCGAGTCTCTCGCAAGGAGTCTGTCGTCCTCTGCCGACTGCGTATTGGGCACACACGGATGATCCACGGCCACTTATTGCGCCATGAGAACCCCCCTCTCTGTCGCTGCGGCTCCGCATTGACAGTGGTCCACATTTTGTTGGACTGTCCACTTTTATCGGTGCTCAGGCAGACGTTTGCGGTGCCTGACACGCTCTCTGCACTTTTAATACATGACTTTGCCATGGTGGACTTAGTTTTGCATTTTATTCGGGCAGGGGATTTCTATCGTTTAATCTGTGTGTTTATGTTTTTTTGGGGTAGATTCTGGCTCTTAGCCTCTGATTTTAAACTGAGTTCTTAATGTGTTCTTGGTGGTTGGCTTTTCCTCTTTTTTTCTCTATGGTCGGCCAACCACCGTCACAATCTGTGTGTTTTAATTTGTTTTGTCTGATCTCTGTCAGAGTATTTCTTGTCCTGTGTTGTCTGCTGCCTTTTCTCTTGTTCGGTTTTTATTCTCTTTGGGTGGTTTAATTTTTTTTTTGGAAAAAGGGACTGATATCCATAGGAGTCTGGTCCCTTTCATGCCACAAACCAACCAACCAACCACACCCAAAAAAGCCCCGCCCCATCCTCCTCCCCCCCCCCAGGATGCCATGGATGTCTCCCCACCTTGCCCTGCTCGCTCCACCTCCTCCTCCTCCTCCTCCCCCCTCTTTATACAAATACCTCCTCACCCATCCCGATTTTTCACTTGAGGCCCAGAATCTCTCCATCCTCCTCCGCCAACACTTCCCTGGTGCCCCCATCTCTCTCCTCACTCCCAGACGGGACTCCGTTCTCATCTCCTCCCCCAGCCCCACCCTCCATACTGACATCCTCTCCCGCCTCCCCATCACCCATTTTGGCCCCATCGCCTCCCTGACCCCTGCTCCCTCTCCATCTCCTACCCACCAACCCCAACCTCGCGTCGCCTGCCGACCCTCACCACTGTGATCAATCGGCTCAGTCCATCGATCACGGAGGAGGAGGTGTTGGCGGAGCTCAAGGTGCATCCCCCACTGGAGGTGCGGGCGGTCTGCCACATTTTAAACTTGGTCGGCCCCACCCGCCTTATGCGGGTTTTGTCCAAGGACACCCCCTCCATTCACCATCTCCTGAAGGAGGGTGCCCTCCTCTTCAACCAGCGCTATAAGGTCGACCCCTCTTATTCCCCTCCTCAATCCCTGCGCTGCCAGAGGTGTCTGCGCTATAACACACACCCAAAAGCCGAGTGCCGCGAGGCCCCCAGCTGCCCGCATTGTAGGCAAGCGCACTTCCTTCGGCAGTGCCCTAACCTTCAATCCCCTCCCTCCTACAGTACCTGCAATCTCACCAATCCCACCTACTCCCAAAAGTGTAAAGCCCGACACTCTCCGACGACTCCTGAACTCACCGTCCCTGTCCGTCCTCTGGACGCCCCCACACCTCCTGGCAATTCCCTTTGTGCCCCCCCCCCCTCCACCGCTGAGGACATCATCAGGTTCCTCACCATTGTCCTAGAAAACGTCCACCCTTTCCAGAGCCCTCACACCCTCCAACACGTCTCCCTAGCCCATTCCATTTTCCACCTACTCCAACAACCAGGCCCGTTTCACCTTCTCCCGTCTTGACACCCTTGTCTAAATCCCTGTCATGGTGCGACAGCAGCGTATCCTTTTCAACAACATCCGCTCCCTTCCTGCCAACAACAACCTCTTGATGCACACCCTGGCCACCCACCGCGTGCATGCCTTCCTCCTCAATTGAACTCCCACCACACAGTCCACACGTCGCCCTACCTCCTTCACCGCTCCGATAATCCCCTCCCGATTGCGCGTGGCAGAGTTGCAATTGGTCACCACCGCCAGATCCCAGTTTGGCTCCAACCTCTCCTTCCCGTCCCCACCGAACACCTGATCCTTATCCTCTTCTTCCCCGGCCTTACCGTCACCTGCGCCACCATCTATGTCCGCCCTAACGTCCCTATTCCCTTCGACTTCCTCTCCCAAATTGACCGTACCTTCTCCACCTACGTGATCGCCGCCGACCTCAACATCCATAGTCGTTCCGCCGCCCAGATACGGCGGTGGCATCTTTTCCTCTCCTCCCTTCATGACGACCTCATCCCCATCCCCCAGCACACCTGTCCCGAATCCAACTCCACTCCCGATGTTATCCTTTCCTCCCCTATCCTCCTTGGTCGCATAACGGCGGATGTCCTGGAGCCTATTGGTAGCGACGATTTCCCTGTCCTCCTCCCCATTTACGACGGTCGTTACCCACACCCCAAACCTCGTAATGACCCTCCCCCAAAGTATGTCCATGACTATTCCCATGCCAACTGGAATGCCTACTGGAATACCGTCTCCACCCAGGTCGATAGCCACCCCTTCACCTACCACCACCCTGACGATGATACCCATGCCGCCTCATTTCTCCAGCAGACCTTGACCGAGGCCGTAGAGGCCCACGTCCCTACTGTCGCCATCCACCCCCACCGTCCAACCTTACCCCCACAGGCCGTCCTCCTCCTCCGTGAATCCCGCCGTTTCTACCGTGCCTCCCCCCACACGTGTGACCCAGACACACTACGACGCCACCGGCAACTCCAGCGACACATTCGAATTTTGCTTGCGGCTAAGAAACGCCAGGACTGGCGACAGACATGCACCTCGTAGTGACCCTCCCCCAAAGTATGCTTCCGTTTAGATGCTACCGTACCTATAAACTCGTCCAAGTTCTGGTCCGCCTTCTGTCGCCTTACCGGAACTAAACCTCTGTCCCTCCCCTCCCTCCTGGTTTCCAGTACTTGGACAGCATTGCACTCACGGAACTCAATGCCCCTATCACTACACAGGATCTCATTGCTACAATCCACACAAAACGCAACACCGCTCCAGGTCACGATCGTGTGACCTACCACCACCTTCGTGAAGTTCCTGTTTCTTTCCTCTCCACCCTGGCCAGGCTCTACACTGTAGTCCTGTCTACCGATTACTAACCTGACCTGTGGTAAACCTCCCGTATCCTGATGTTCCTTAAAACTTGAAAACCACTGTCCGCCGTCTCCTCCTACCGTCCCATCAGCCTTACCTCGGTCTTCAGCAAGGCCCTGGAATCTATCCTCGCCTGCCGCATTCACCAGCATCTCCGCCAGGACCACCTCCATCCCGTTACCCAGTGTGGCTTTCGGCTATCCTTCTCTTCCGACCATCTTCTCCTTCACCTACTCATCTCCTTTCCGAAGATCTTAATTCCCGTTGCTCCGCAATCTTCCTCTCCCTGGTCCTCAAACATGCTTACGACCGTGTATGGCATTCCGGTTTCCTCTTCAAGCTCCAAACCTTCGCCCTTCCCATTAATTATGTCCGTCTGATCGGCTCCTTTCTCTCCCACCTTCCTTCCTACGTCACCATCCATAACACGGATTCCTACACCATTTTTCCCTCCGCCGGTGTGCCCCAAGGCTCCGTCCTCTCCCCCCTTCTGTACCTTTTATATATGGCAGACATGCCGCCGCCGTCACCCTTGTCCACCTTCTCCAGTTCACCGATGACACCGCCGTCCTTGCCCTTGCCGCCGCCCTGCAGCTCTCCCAACACCCAAGGCACGCTCCCGACTCCATCTCCTCAAGCTCCTGTCCGGCCGTACGTGGGGTCTTGATCCCTCCACCATAGTCCACACCTATAAATCCCTCATCCGCCCTATTCTTTGTTACGCCCATCCGGCCTGGATCTCCGCTCGCCCTACCTTTTATAAATCCCTTCAAATCCTTGAACGCCATGCTATCCGCCTCGCCTATCGCCTCTCCCCTCCTGCACATGGATCCTGTACGACCTCATTCCATTCCCCCACCTCCTCTTTTTCCTTGAAATGATACAGATCCTGTACACCTCCCGCAAACTCCATCCTCCTCACCCACTTGTCTCGCCCATCCTCTCCCGCCCCTGCCGCTGCCGTGCCTGTATTCCCATGTCCCACCCGGTCTCCATTTCTCCACCCTCCTTACCCCCTCCCAACGTGGCTTCCGCCAGCTCCCCCTCCCTGATGATGTCCTCCTCCCCTACATATATCCCTCCTACCAACTTTGATCCTCCCTCCCTCTTCCTGTGTCTGTCCCTTTGGATACCCTCCCTCCCTCCTCCCTTTCTCCCCACTCCTCCCCTGCTCCTCCTCCCATCTCCTCAGCCATTGGCATCTTAGTTCTCCCCCCTCCCCCCTCTCCATCCCCCTCACCCTTCTTCCCCTCTTGGCAGGTCCCCGGACTCGCACACGCTACATGAACTTTTGTGCGCCGGAGGTCATCGCCATCAGTGTCTCGTGTGTTTGACGTCGTTTTGTGTTTTTAGTGTCCGCCGTGACGCTTCTACGTTCACTTGTGCCCTCGGATTCATCAGTGTTACGTGCGCCGTGTCAACGTGTTTTCAGTGTCGTTATCGTCGAGTGTCAACGGTTCGTGTTTTTTGTGTACCTGTGACCATTAATTTTTTTTCCTGTCACTATGTTCATTCTGACTCTCCATTCTGTGTTCTGTTATTGTCAACACTATGGCTGAAGAGCGGCGTAGCATGCCGCTGACAGCCTACTTGATTGTTCAGGTATTAAAATAACAATAAAGGAAAAAAAAAACAACATTCAGCGTCATCTCCGGCGGTAATTCGAAAGGATACCGCCAATCGATTGTGCCATTCCAGCACTAATCGAAGCGTTAGGGTTTCAGGTGCCAGCTGTCCAGTTGAGCAGCAGCGGTCCAGCCGAACAGCAGCAGCAGCAGCGGCGGCAGCGGTCCCAGCCAGCAGCAGCAGTCCCGACCAGCAGCAGCAGTCCAGCCAGCCAGCCCTCCAGCAGCAGTAGCAGCAGCGGCCCCGGCCCCATGCGTGGCAGCAGCAGCTGCGGCGTTCCTGCCAGCCGTCGCCAGCGCCAGCAGCGTGGGACTCTGGTCCTCGTCTTCGTCCATCTTCGTCCTTCGTCTGTCTTCGCCCGTCCCCGGTTTTTTCCTCTCCTTTTCGTCCTGTGCTGTTTTCTTTCATCCCTGTGGTCATGTCAGCCGCCACCACCACTGCAACTACTACCACCACTGCCATAGTGTACACTTCGACCTCCGCCACCACCACCACCATTACATGGTGTGCCCAGTCACCCCCCTCTTTCCATCCATCCTCTTCAAACTCTCCCTTCGCCCTCGCTCTTTGTCGTCCCCTCCCCAGCTTCTTCCACCCACTCCTCTCCCTCACCTTGTCACTGCAGCTCCAGCTAGGGTGGTGGCCTGTTGGGCCACTGCCTATGCCCAGCTCTCACCATCGCCTTCGCCATCATCGCCACCGCCGCCACCACCGCCGTAGCTGTCGCCTTCACCATCACCATCTCCAGCGCCGACTACTGCGCCCACGCCAGGACCTGCCACTTCCCGCCACCTCCCTATAGCTCCCGTCCCTCATGTCACGACCCAACCTTCTGCCGCCGTTAAACGACCTAGTGGCACCACCACCTCCTCCGCTCCCAAAATGGCCCCGCCCCGTCCTCCTTCCCCCCCCAGGATGTCGTGGATGTCTCCCCGCCTGGCCCTGCTCCCTCTGCCTCCTCCCCCCCTCTTTATCCAAATACCTCCTCTCCCATCCCAATCCTTCCCTTCTCGAGGCCCAGAACCTCTCCCTCCTCCTCTGCCAACACTTCCCTGGTGCCCCCATCTCGCTCCGCACTCCCAGACGGGATTCAGTTCTCATCTCCTCCCCCAGCCCCACCCTCCATACTGACATCCTCTCCTGCCTCTCCATCACCAGTAGTAGTAGTAGTAGATGGGTTTTTTGGGCGCACGACAGCAAGGTCTTCAGCACCCGTTCAGTAACATAGTGAGATGGGTGTCAAGGAAAAAACTCAGAACATTTACATAAAATGGAACATAAAACATGGGGAACAATCATTGAAAAATATGTGCTCACCCACACTGAAGCGTGGGATGAAGCAGGGCGTCTGCAGTAAAACATGGACAACACAGGAAGAAAATGGTAGAGTGAGTTAAAACAATGTAGCAGATGGAAGTGGCTGGCTGACCGCAAGGAAAAAAGGGAGGAGTCAACCACTCTGCAATACACTAAAACCTCCAGCCTAAAAGTTTAGGCCAGAGTCCAGACACATCACAAAACTTAAAAACCCTAGACACACATGTCTCATCGTTAGCTAAAACACAAGGCAGATCCCCATCAACTTGTGCTTCAGCCCTTGCATCATGGTATAAAATGCAGTCTGTTAAAATGTGCCGGACAGAGATGTGCACACCACAAACATCACAAAACGGAGGATCCTCCCGCCATAATAAACAGCTATGTGTGAAAGGACAGTGCCCGATCCGAAGACATGTGAGGGCCACCTCTTCCCGCCTGAGCAACTGGCAGGAGGAACACCACGGCCGAGTGGTTGACTTTACTGACCGCAGTTTATTGGCCGTCACCGCCAGCCATTCGTCCTCCCACAACTCCATGCACTTCCTGTGGAGTGCAGCGATGACTGACTGCAAGGGGATAGGACCCTGGACCACATCCTGCTCTCTGCAGGCCTCCTTGGCAGCCCGATCAGCCTGTTCATTGCCCCATATGCTGACATGACCAGGCACCCAGCAGAAGGATACCTCTTTACCCCGCCGTTGGAGCAAGTGCAGTTGGTCATGTATCAGCTGGACCATCTCCTCAGTCGGGTATAGGTTCTGCAGTGATTGTAAGGCATTAAGAGAATCGGAGCAGAGAAGAAATCGATCGCCCCAAACACGATGCATCTGCTTCAGTGCCTTCAAGATCGCGTGGAGCTCCGCTGCGAAAACGGTATATTCAGCAGGGAGGCGAATCCGGGTAACATGATCAGGGAACACCACAGAACAGCCAAGGAAAGTCTTCTGTTTGGAGCCATCAGAGTAAACGACAGTGAAACCGTGATGCACATCTAAAATGTTAAAAAACAGAGATTGGAATGTAAAATCTGGTGTGCCATCTTTCTTAAAATTAGTCAAATATAAAATAAGTTTGGGTCTCCAGAGGAGCCAAGGTGGAGATCTGCTCCAACCGCGACGTAAAACACGAAGACCCGCCATAGACATCGCATCCTGTGCGCGAATCCCATAGGGCTGCGTCGCATGTTGCCGTTTATGAAACAATCGTGCCAGAGGAGGCTGAGCAACGGTATAGTATGCAGGGGTGTATGGTGTGGACAAAGTTTTATACGCCTGGCGCACTGTAAGTAGCCGTCGCCGCATATGAAGTGGCGGTTCACCAAACTCTGCGCAGAGGCTTGGTATGGGCCTAGTTCGAAATGGCCCAGTGGCCAACCGAAGCCCTTCATGGTGCACAACGTCCAACAACTTTAAGTAAGAAGGCATCGCAGACCAATACACCGTGCACCCATAATCGAGCCGAGATCGCACAAACGCCCTGTAAAACTGGAGCAGACAAATCCTGTCAGCTCCCCATGTACTGTGCGAATACATTTTAATATACTTAAAGCCTTAAGTGACCGCCGTTTCAAGTCTTTAAGATGAGGTAACTACGTGAGCTTCGAGTAAAAAATGAGCCCCAGAAATCTCACCGTGTCTTTAAAAGTAAGAATAGTGTCCCTCATCATCAACTCAGGAAAGGTTAGAATCGAACGAGAACGGTTAAAAAGAACACATACAGACTTCTCGGTGGAAAACTTAAAACCACTCTTCTGCGCCCTGTCATCCAAACGCCTAATCGTAAGTTGCAACTGACGAGTTGTCGTTCCAAGGATTGAAGAAGAGCAAAACAAAGAGAAATCATCCACAAACAAAGAACACTGGACAGGACTTTTCACTATGGACGTATTGCTATTAATAGCGATGGCAAAGAGAGTCACACTTAAAACGCTACCCTGAGGGACACCGTTCTCCTGCGCAAAGCGATCAGACAGGACATCACCAATTCGGTATCTAAAATATCGTGGCGAGAGGAAAGACTGAATAAAAAGAGGAAGACAACCACGAAAACCCCATTCGTGAAGCTGCTCCAGGATGAGACGCCTCCAAGTGGTATCGTAGGCCTTCTCGATGTCGAAAAATACACCTAGAAGGTGATGACGGCGTAGGAAAGCTTGTTGTATTGCCGCCTCCAGGAGGGCAAGGTTATCGAAGGTGGAGCGAAACCTCCTGAACCCACACTGAAAGCGACTAAGGAGTTGCCGGGATTCTAACATCCAGTCAAGGCGAAGGTTGACCATCCGCTCCAAGGTCTTCCCTATGCAGCTAGTGAGGGCAACACTACGGTAGCTACTTGGGCTCATGCGGTCTTTCCCAGGTTTTAAAAAAGGGATTAAAACTGCCTCACGCCACACGTCAGGAAAGCGACCCGACGCCCAAATGGCATTAAAAAGTGCGAGGAGGATTTTTCTGTTGCGCATTGTGAGGTTCCATAGCATACTGAAATGGATCCTGTCGTGACCAGGGGATGTGTCACGAGCTCCACACAATGCAGAATCCAGCTCCCACATAGAAAATGGGCAGTTGTAAATTTCATGAGAAGTGGACCGTAAGTCCAGACTACATCTCTCAGCAACGGCTCTATGGCGCTGGAAACCGGGATCCTGACTGGTTGTTGCAGTAACTGTGGCAAAATACGCTGCCATAGTCTGGGCAATGTCTCGCGGTTCCGTGTGGAGAGTGCCGTGATTCATTACAGCAGCTATGGCGCACCTCCCTCCTCTGCTAGAGATTCTCCTGATGGTCTCCCCACAATGGAACTGTTGGTGGAACGATTAATGGTGTTCAGGAACTGTTGCCATGACCTCTTCTTGCTCTCACGAATAATGCAGCGACATCTTGCCCTCGCCACCCGAAAGGCTCCAAGATTCTCAGCAGTCGGCCGACACTTGAACCGACGCAGAGCTGCACACCTGGTCCTGATTGCATAGTGGCATTCGGCACTCCACCAAGGCACAGGTGGCCTCTTCCGGTGGCCTGTGGACTATGGAATGGATGCTGCAGTGGCGTGGTGGACCGTTTTGGTAATATGATCCACCCACACCTCAACATTCGCACAGTGTTCGAATTGGGCCAACTGGCTATAAAGTGTCCAGTCAGCTCCAAGGAGCACCCATCGTGGCGGTCTCCTTTCGGTGCCCAGCCCATCTGGCAGGTGAATCTAGATTGGGAAATGATCACTGCCGTGCACATCAGCCACCACTTCCCAGTGAGCACTGGGGGCAAGAGCTGGAGAGCAAAGCGAGAGATCAATGGCAGAGAACGACCCAGTCACTGTGCAGAAATGAGTACTCTGTCCTCCATTGAGCAAGTAGGCACAGGATGACAGAAGAAGCCTCTCAATTGCTCTACCCCTGGGGCAAGTAATTGCAGAGCCCCAAAGCACATTGTCGGCATTAAAATCACCACAAATAATGAATGGCTGGGGGAGCTGTGTAAGAAGGACGGTGAGGGCCGCTTCGTCAAGTGGATCATGTGGGGGCAAGTAAAGCGAGCATACAGTCAATGGATGACGCACGTGCACGGACACAGCGACGGCCTGTAAAGTCGTCGTAAGTGAGAGAGGCGAGGAGGGGTAGTCTGTCCTGACGAAAATACCTACGCCTCTTCTAGCTCTCTCTCCACGCAGGTCGTCCTGTTTGTGGAGTGTGTAGCCTCGAATCTCAGGGGAGTATGATGGATGGAAATAAGTCTCCTGGAGACAGAGACACAGTGGTCTACCCTGAGATAGTAGACGAAGTTCCTCCACATGTGTCCTGAACCCTTGGAAGTTCCACTGAAGTATGGGAGCCATTTATGATGGGGGTAGCACCTTCGTCCTGTCTCTCCGACGGGGCAGGGAGACTGCAGCAGGTGGAGGGGCAGGCGTGGGGCGAGATGATTTCCCCACACATACATCGGATTCCATCAACTCTGAGGAAGAGTCGGATGAAGCCTCACGGAAAACAACATCTGCATGGTCAGACGGTTTACCACGGGATTTAACCCGCTGTTGCTGTTGTACGGGAGCTTTATACAGTTTGGCGGGCTTTGGGGGAGCTGATGTGGGAGTGGTAATGGCTGTACTGGGCTTCGGAACATCCTCAGCTGTTGGAGGCGCCAGGGGCTGGCCCAAGTTCGCCACTGTACCTTTGTCTGCCGTTCGAATAGAGGCTACTGGCTCTGAAACCCTGGCTGCGTTGCAAGTGCACTGACAGCTGCATGTATTAGTGCCAACACTCACCACTGTCTGCGTTGAGGCATCGACGTTTGGAGTAGGCTTCTGAACCAGGGATGCAAAAGATGTAGCAAATGTGGGAGGTTGCATCGACTTATAAATCTTCTTGGCCTCATCATAGGGGATACGCTTGGTTGTTTTTATTTCCTGGACTTTGCGTTCCTCTAAAAATATTCGGCAGTCCCTACTCCAAACAGGGTGGTTCCCAGAGCAATTGATACATTTGGCTGGAGAGGAGCAACCAACTCCTTCATGAGCAGCTTTACCACAGTTGCCACAAGTCGCTTCGCCTTTGCATCCTAAGGTGGTGTGCCCAAATCGCTGGCATTTGAAACAGCGCATTGGGGTCGGGAAATAAGGCCTCACACTAACGCAAAGGAAGCCAGCTTTAACATGTTCAGGAAGTTTCGTGCTACTGAAGGTTAGAATAAAGAAGTCGGATTTGATAAGATTGCCATCAACCCACCTCATGATATGTTGAACATCAACGATACCTTCCGGAGCCCACTAACGTTGCAGTTCTTCCTTGGGTATGTCAACTAGATCCCGGCACGTCACAACACCCTTGCTGTAGTTGAAGGTGCTGTGCAGTTCAGTGTCTATGGCATACTCTCCAAGGCATTTAGCAGACTGAAGGTTAGTTGCTTGCTGGGAAGTGGAAGATTCCACTAGCAAGGTCCCATTACGTGAGCGCTTCACCGATTTTAAGGAGCCACAGATTCCCTCCAAACCCTTTTGTATATAAAAGGGCGAAACCTTCTCGAAACTACCCTCCTTCCGTTTGACAATGAGAATCACATTCGGGTTACCAGAATGCATTCTGTTACTTAAGACTAGACTTGTCAAGGAAGTGCCGGAGTCAGGGGGACTGACTGCACGAGCCCTCTTAAGAGACTGGGTGTTAGAACCTTCCAGCGGCCCACCCTTTCCGCTGGGAGGAAGAAAAGAGGATTCCGAAGGATCCATCTCGGTCCCACGAGCAGCTAGGGAACTAGAAGTCCACCTAGACAGAGCCCCGCGTGCCTAGGTAAGCCTTATACAACTGGGGTGCGGCAGGTGACCCAGAGGTTGCCCGCTTGCGACTATTCCACCCCAACAGCCATGCATCTTATAGGCGCGCAGCACACCGTAAGATTGAGGGGTTTTTATAGAGGTTTACCTTCCTCGCAATCCAGGCGGTCAAGCCATGATTACCATTCCCCACGGCACACAACATTCCACCGCTGCACCACATGGTGGTCGCTAAAGCATGTCCGGGGGTTACGGTGACAGGAGACTGGCGGCACTGACCAGTCCCCAGCTCAGGACCCCGGGGTCGCCAAGCCCGTACTCAGCAAATGAACGCTGAGCCCCTGGGGGCTCCCCATCACCAAGTTTGGCCCCAATGCCTCTCTCACCTCTGCTCCTTCTCTATCTCCTACCTGCCAACCCCAACCCCTGCATCGCCCGCCAACCCGCACTGCCATGATCACTCGGCTTAGTCTGACGATCACAGAGGAGGAGGTGTTGGCGCAGCTCAAGGCGCATCCCTCGCTGAAGGTGTGGGCAGGCTGCCGCATTTTTAACTCGGCCAGCCCCGCCCACCTTATGCGGGTTTTCTCCGAGAACGCCCCCTCCATTGACCGTCTCCTGAAGGAGAGTGCCCTCCTCTTCAACCAGCGATATAAGGTCGACCCCTCCCATTCCCCTCCTCAATCGCTTTGCTGCCAGAGGTGTCTGCACTACAACGCGCACCCAACAGCTGAGTGCCCCGAGGCCCCCACCTGCCGGCATTGTAGGCAAGCACACTTCCTCCAGCAGTACCCTAACCTCCAATCCCCTCCCTCCTGCAATACCTGCAATCTCCCCCACCCCACCTACTCCCAAAAGTGTAAAACCCGACCCCCTCCGATGACTCCTGAACTCACCATCCCTGTCCGTCCTCTGGACGCCCCCACCCTTCCTGGCAATTCCCTTCATCCCCTCCCCACCGCTGAGGACATCATCAGGTTCCTCACCACTGTCCTGCAAAACGCCCACCCTTTCCAGCGCGCTCACACCCTCCAACAGGTCTCCCTCGCCGCCTGTTCTGTCTTCCACCTAAAAATGTATGCCACCTACTCCCACAACCAGGCCCATTTCACCTCCTCCTGTCTCGGCACCTTCGTCTAAATCCCTGTCATGGCGCGACAGCACCGTATCCTGTTCAACAACATCTATTCCCTTCCCGCTAACAAGAACCTCTTGATGCACACCCTTGCGACCCACTGCCTTCCTCCTCAATGAAACCTTCCTCCAACCCCACCACACTGTCCACACTTCACCCTACCTTCTCCACCCCCACCACACTGTCCACACTTCGTCCTACCTTCTCCACTGCTCTGATAATCCGCTCCCGATTGCGTGTCGCGGAGTTGCCATTGGCCACCATGGCCAGATCCCGGTTCGGCTCCAACCTCTCCTTCCTGACCATACCGAACACCTGATTCTTAGTCTCTTCTTCCCCACCATTACCGTCACCTGCGCCACTATCTATGTCCGCCCTAACGCACCTGTTCCTTTCGACTTCCTCACGCACATTGGTCGTACCTTCTCCTCCTACGTGATTGCCGCCGAGCTCACCATCCATAGTCGTTCCGCCAGTCAGTTACGGCGGTGGCATCGGTTCCTCTCCACCCTCCAAGGCGACCATGTCCCCTTTCTACAGCACATCCGCCCCGAATCCAACTCCACTCCTGATGTCATCCTCTCCTCCCCCAACCTTATTGGCCGCATAGCGGAGGATGTCCTGGACACCATTGGTAGCGACTATCTCCCTGACCTCACCGATTCAGACGGTCGCCACCCCCGCCCCGACCCTCGTATTGAACCTCCCCAAAAGTACGTAAATGACTAGTCTCGTGCCGACTGGAATGCCTACCGGGATACCATCTCCACCCAGATCGAAGGCCACCCCTTCACCTACCACCACCCTGACGATGTTACCCATGCCACCTCCTTTCTCCAGCAGACCTTGTCTGAGGCCATAGAGGCCCACGTCCCTACTGTCGCCATCCACCCCCACGGTCCTACCTTACCCCTGCAGGCCATCCTCCTCCTCCGTGAATCCCGCCGTCTCTACCGTGCCTTCCCCCACACGTGTGACCCGGACACACTATGACGCCACCAGCAACTCCAGCGACACATCCGAAACTTGCTCGTGGCTAAGAAACACCGTGACTGGCGACGGACATGCACCCGTTTAAATGCTACCCTACCCATAAACTCGTTCAAGTACTGTTCAGCCTTCTGTCGCCTTACCGGAACTAAACCCTCCCCCTACTATCCTCTTCTCCATGATGATCACCCCCTCCCTGACACCCTTAGTAAGGCCAATCACTTGACCTCCTATCTTTCCGATGTCTTCTCTGTCCCCGACGATCCCCAGTTCGTTTACTCCCTCTTCCTGGATGTCCATGATCGAACTGACACCTCTGTCCCTCCCCTCGCACCTGGTTTCCAGTACTTGGACAACATTGCACGCACGGAACTCAATGCAGCTATCGCTACACAGGATCTCATTGCTACAATCCGCACAAAACGCAACACCGCTCCAGGTCATGATCGTGTTACCTACCACCACCTTCGTGAAGCTCCTGTCGCTTTCCTCTCCACCCTGGCCAGGCTGTACGCTTTAGTCCTGGTCACCGGCTACTACCCCGACCTGTGGAAAACCTCCCGTATCCTGATGTTCCTTAAACCCGGTAAACCGCCGTCCGCTGTCTCCTCCTACCATCCATCAGCCTTACCTTGGTCTTCAGCAAGGTCCTGGAATCCATCCTCACCCGACACATCCACCAGCATATCCGCCAGCACCGCCTCCTTCCCGTTACACAATGTGTCTTTCGACCGTCCTGCTCTTCCAGTGACCTTCTCCTCCACCTCACTCATCTCCTTTCCGAACAGCTTAATTCCCGTCGGTCTGCAATCTTCCTCTCCCTGGACCTCGAACGTGCCTGTGACCGTGTATGGCATTCCGGTTTCCTCTTCAAGCTCCAAACCTTCACCCTTCCCATTAACTACGTCTGTCTGATCGGCTCCTTTCTCTCCCACCGTCCTTCCTACTTCAGCATCCATAACACCGACTCCTACAACTTTTTCCCCTCCGCCTGTGTGCCCCAAGCCTCCGTCCTCTACCCCCTTCTGTACCTTTTGTATACGGCGGACATGCTGCCGCCGTCACCCCCCGTCCACCTCCACCAGTTTGCTGATGACACTGCCTTCCTTGCCCTTGCCCCCACGCTGCAGCGCTCCCAACACCTTCTCCAATCCCATCTTGACTGGTTCACCACTTGGTGCAACCAATGGTTGCCCAAGGTCAATGCCTCCAAAACCCAGGTGATCATTGTAGGCAAAACCACCCCTACTTTCCGCCTCCTTGATTTCTGTCTCACCATCTTTTGTGGCGGTGTTCGTAGCGACAAGCAATTCGCTGTAGAAACGGCTTACGAAGTCACCGCCACACTTTTTAATAGCGGGCCGACCGGTCCGCTGGAACAGTGAACAGAAAGATGAAAACCCAAACACTCTGATTAAATAAAAGTCGGTACTTATCTTTATTAACGAAGATACAGAAACACCGTAGTGAACTCCGTGTCTACAGAGATCTGTCTAGTTCGAGTCGGAGCGGCTAGGTCAGCGTCGGCTGACGACAAACAACAACTCTGCTGCGATGAACACACAACTGACTAGCAAGTACACAATTCGGTGGCGAGTATACAACTGAGCGGCGACTACAGAACTGTCCTAGCGCTCGCGACTCCAGCGCTTAAGAAGCCAGAAGCCAGCGGTGGCGCGCGCAGACTTGCGGCGATTTCCTGTATCGCTGGCGCTGCTTATGCGGACGGCGTCCGGACTTTGATGCTGCCAACCTTTTGGCAGCGGGCTCGGGTGGCATTACTGGCTAGGATACAACACCATCTATGGCCGCGCTATCACCCTCACCCCCAACCTTAAGTACCTTGGCATCACCCTCGACCGTCGCCTCTCCTGCACTCCCTTCTCCGGATAATCCAAGCCAAGGCACGCTCCCGACTCTGTCTCCTCAAGCTCCTTTCTGGCCATACGTGGATTCTAAACCCCTCCACCATACTCCACACCTATAAATGCCTCATCCGCCCTATCCTCTGTTACGCCCATCCTGCCTGGATCTCCGCCCCCCCTACATTTTACAAATCCCTTCAGATCATTGAATGCCATGCTCTCCGCCTCGCCTATCGCATCCGTCTCCCCTCACCCATGTGGATCCTGTACGACCTCCTTCCGTTCCTCCCCCCCCCCTCTCTCTCTCTCTCTCTCTCTCTCTCTCTCTCTCTCTCTCTCTCTCTCTCTCTCTCTCTCTCTCTCTCTCTCCTTTTCCTTGAACAGATACGCTTCCTGTACACCTCCCAAAAACTCGATTCTCCTCACCCGCTTGTCTCCCCCATCCTCTCCCACCCCCACCTGCTGCCGCGCCTGTATTCCCACGTCCCACCTGGTCTCCATCTCTCCAACCTCCTTACCCTCTCCCAATGTGGCTTCCGCCAGCTCCTTCTCCCTGATGATGCCCTCCTCCCCTCCATCTACCGCTCCTACCAACTTTTATCCTCCATCCCTCTTCCTGTGTTTGCTCCTTTGGGCACCCTCCCTCCCTTCTCTCCCCATTCCCTCCCGCCTCCATTGCTCCCCACTCCTCCCCTGAGCTTCCCATCCCTTGTCCCTCTACTCCTCCTCCCCTCTCCTCAGTCATTGGCATCTTAGTTCTCCCTTCTCCCCCCTCACCCTTCTTCCCCTCTTGCCAGGTCCCCAGATTCACACATGCTACATGGACATTCGCGCGCCGGAGATCATCGCCATCAGTGTCTCGTGTGTGCTGTGGTGTTCAGTGTTCAGTGTTCACCGTCGCACTCCATCGTTCACCTGTGCCATCGACATTTTCAGTGTTTCTACATCTACATCTACATCTACATTGATACTCCGCAAGCCACCCAACGGTGTGTGGCGGAGGGCACTTTACGTGCCACTGTCATTACCTCCCTTTTAGTGTTCCAGTCGCATATGGTTCGCGGGAAGAACGACTGTCTGAAAGCCTCCGTGCGCGCTCTAATCTCTCTAATTTTACATTCGTGATCTCCTCGGGAGGTATAAGTAGGGGGAAGTAATATATTCGATACCTCATCCAGAAACGCACCCTCTCGAAACCTGGCGAGCAAGCTACACCGCGATGCAGAGCGCCTCTCTTGCAGAGTCTGCCACTTGAGTTTATTAAACATCTCCGTAACGCTATCACGGTTACCAAATAACCCTGTGACGAAACGCGCCGCTCTTCTTTGGATCTTCTCTATCTCCTCCGTTAGACCGATCTGGTACGGATCCCACACTGATGAGCAATACTCAAGTATAGGTCGAACGAGTGTTTTGTAAGCCACCTCCTTTGTTGATGGACTACATTTTCTAAGCACTCTCCCAATGAATCTCAACCTGGTACCCGCCTTACCAACAATTAATTTTATATGATCATTCCTGCGGGTTCAGGGGTAAGAATAGGCCCGCGGTATTCCTGCCTGTCATAAGAGGCAACTAAAAGGAGTCTCAAACGTTTCGGCCTTATGTGATGGTCCCCTGTTGGGTTTGACCTCCATATCTCAAAATTTTTCCGAAGAACGAGCCGATTGGGGAAGGGCGCCTTACTTGGTGCATTGTGTCCATCTTGTGTTGAGAACTTTTGCCAGCTTATTCGTCGTTGCGCTGCAGTCCTGCCCGCTCTACATCTCTTGGGCATGGATACGCTCCTGCGTGCACTTTCTGCCAAGCGATGTTCAGGTCCACTTTCTGCACTGACAGCGACCATGGACCACATGTCACCTAACATCCAGCACGGTAGCCAGTCCGTTGTGGTGGGGCCACCATGAACCCTGTTGGTTGTAGCCCCCTGACAACACAGGGATCGCTCCACTGATGCCTGCGCCGTTAACCCCCCACATATGGCAAGGAGTAGATGCCCATCGCCCTGGGGCATCAGGACTCCTGGCAATGGCCATCCTGCCAGGTGGCTATTGCTGTGGCTGGGTGGCGTCCGTGGGGAGTGCCCTTGGTTGGAGTAGGTGGCATCAGGGTGGATGACACGCAATGAAGTGTGGCACATCTTCTCTTGCTGGTGGCCAGCCACCAGCAGTCTCTAAGCGTCCGAGGGCCCATTTTAAAGGTAACGTTTATGACCCCAAATCGTTCCCCTGCGTCGCTACACCACGGGAGGAACGAAAGGCTATGAATGAGAGCGACAGGTATTCGCCCCAGTATCTCGTCTGTACCAAAGCTGACAGGGAATCGTTTGTGTCTGTGAAGCCTCAGTTCTTTGTCGAACATTTAGAGGACAAGTTCGGGGAGGTGGAGGGCTTGTCCAAGATGCGGTCAGGGTCACTCTTAATAAAAACAGCATCCTCTGCCCAGTCACGAGCCTTGCTCGCTTGTACGAAGCTGGGGGATGTTTCTGTTACTATCACCCCACATAAAAGCTTAAATATGGTCCAGGGAATTATTTTTCTCAGAGATCTCCTTTTACAGTCCGATGACGAGCTGCGCGCCAACTTAGAGCGACGAGGGGTCCATTTCGTCCAGCGCGTCCACCGGGGTCCGAGGGATCACCAAGTTGCAACCAGTGCCTTCATCTTGGCCTTTGAGGGTGACACGTTACCTGAGAGGGTTAAGGTGATGGTATACCGTTGTGATATCAAGCCCTATATCCCTCCCCCGATGCGGTGCTTCAAGCGTTGGAAGTTCGGCCATATGTCTTCTCGCTGTGCTTCCAGCCTCATTTGTTGCGATTGTGGTCGACCGTCCCATCCTGATACTCCATGTGCCCCACCTCCCATCTGTGTCAACTGTGGGGAGCACCATCCCCCTTGCTCTTCGGACCGGAAGATCCTCCAGAAGGAGCGGAAAATAATGGAATACAAGACCCTTGATAGGCTAACCTACACTGAGGCTAAGCGTAAGATTGAACGGCTGCATCCAGTACGAATGACGTCCACTTATGCCACCACTGTCGCTCCTGTTACAGTTCCTATAGCTACACCACACACCGTTAGCTCTCAGAGCCAGAGGACCACATATGCCCCCTTGATGGTGGGGGGCACTACACTCCCTGTTGCTCCTGCTCCATCTACTTCAGGAGCAACGCCCCCCCCCCCCCCAACCATTGGGGACATCAGTTCCCCTTTCCCAGCTGGAGGAGCGTAAGACTTCTTCAGCTCCTGTTGCCAGGAAAAGGTCCCTTGGGGACCTCCCTTCGCAAGTTCCTACCGGTACAAAAGCAGACAGCCACAAGTGTCTCAAACAGCCACCGGTCCCTGGTCATAGGGCCTCACGGTCGTCGTCTGTCCCTGAGACTGACCCAGTGAAGCCCTCCCAGCCTGAACCACAGAAGGCAGAGCGAAGTAAGCTGAAAAAGAAAAAGGTACCCAAGAATCCCGACATTGCGGTGGCACCCGTCCCACCACTTCCAACAACCTCAGAGTCTGAGGACGAGGTCGAGATTCTGGCGTCTGCTGAAGACCTGGATCTCGCCGGTCCCTCAGACACCATGGATGTCACATGTGCGGGTTGTGAATCAGTGGCAGTGAGTGAACAAGCGGCGTAAATTGCATTCCTAGTCCCTTCACGCCTTCTCAGCCATGGGCAATTTCATACTCCAGTGGAACTGCAGCGGTTTCTTCCACCATCTAGCTGAGCTCCGACAACTTATCAGCCTTCACCCTTTCTTCTGCATTGCTCTTCAGGAAACTTGGTTTCCAGCAATGCGAACCCCCGCCCTCCGTGGCTATCGGGGTTATTATCAGAACCATGCAGCTTATGAAAGGGTGTCTGGTGGTGTCTGCATATACGTCCTTAACTCTCTTCACAGCGAGTCCGTCCCTCTACAAACACATTTAGAGGCTGTCGCTGTTCAGGTGTGGACGCCACAGGCTGTTACCGTCTGCAGTCTTTACCTTCCACCAGATGATGATGTTGCGCAGCATGTCCTGGCTGCTCTGATAGCCCAATTGCCGCCCCCTTTCTTGTTACTGGGCGACTTTAATGACCATAACCCTCTGTGGGGCGGGTCGGTGGCGAAAGGTCGAAGCGCCACCATTGAACATTTGTTAGCACAGCTCGGTCTTTCGCTTTTAAATGATGGTTCCTTCACACACTCAAGCGTGGCGCATGGCACATACTCCGCCATCGACCTTTCGATCTGCAGCTCTAGCCTCTTACCACCTGTCCAATGGAGAGTGCATGACGACCTGTGTGGTAGTGACCACTTCCCGATCTTTCTGTCACTGCCACAGCGTCAGTCTTCGGGGCGACCTTTCAGGTGGGCCATGACTAAGGCTGACTGGGACTTGTTTTCCTCCACTGTCGCTACTGAGCCTCTCTCTAATGCCGGCATTGTTGCGGTGGTTCACTCCATCACCACCGTCATCGTTACTGGCGCAGAATCTTCCATTCCCCGTTCTTCTGGGTCCCCTCGGAGAAGGACTGTGCTTTGGTGGTCACCTGAGATCGCTGAGGCCATTAAAGATCGCCGGCGGGCGCTTCAGCGTCACAAGCGACTTCCCGGCATTGAACACCTCATCACCTTCAAACGGCTGTGTGCACGGGACCGCCGCCTTATCCGCCAAGGTAAGCAGGAGTGCTGGGAGCGGTATGTGTCCACCATTGGCCTCCATCTCACTCCAGCGCAGGTCTGGGCCAGGATCCGACGCCTCTATGGCTATCGGACCCCTGTCAGAGGCCCTGGGCCCTCACTGAATGGAACAGTTTGTACAGACTTCGACGAAATAGCCAACAACTTGGCAGAACATTTTGCTCTGAGTTCCGCTTCTTCCAATTACCCACTAGCCTTCTGCTCCATTAAAGAGCGGATGGAACGTTGGAGCCTTTCTTTTCACACCCACCATTTTGAATCTTACAACGCTCCATTCAGTGAGTGGGAATTTCACAGTGCCCTTCCCACTTGCCCTGATACCGCTCCTGGGCCAGATCGCATTCACTGTCAGGTGCTGAAACACCTTTCAGTGGACTGCAAGCGACGCCTCCTTGACCTTTACAACCTTCTCTGGGTCGAGGGTGAGTTTCTGTCGCAATGGCGAGTAAGCATTGTCATCCCCATTTTGAAACCGGGCAAGAGCCCTTTGGAGGTGGACAGCTACCACCCCATTAGCCTCACCAACGTTCTTTGCAACTTCAGCTGCCAAGAGCCGCGTTATGCACTTCCGCCGGCGCCGAACAATCCATCCTGAGCTGCGGCTTTGTCTTGCTGACGCACTCCTTGCTGTGGCTGAGACCCACAGGTTTTTGGGTGTAGTTTTTGATGCCCGGTTGACTTGGCTGCCTCATATTCGGCAGCTTAAACAGGCGTGTTGGCGGCATCTAAACGCTCTGAGTTGCTTGAGCCACACCCGCTGGGGCGCCGACCGATCTACCCTGTCACGCCTCAACCAGGCGTTAATCCAGTGCCGTCTGGATTATGGCAGCCTGGTTTATGGCTCAGCAACCCCATCTGCGTTGCGGGTGCTGGACCCAATCCTCCATAGCGGAATACGCCTTGCCACTGGTGCTTTCCGGACCAGCCCAGTGGATAGCATACTTGTCGAGGCGGGTGTCCCTCCACTGCGATTACGCCGCCAACGTTTGCTGGCTTCTTATGCTGCCCATGTTTTTAGCTTGCCCGGGCATCCTAACTGTCGGCTACTATTCCCACAGTCACATGTCCATCTTCCAGAACGCAGGCCCAAGGCTGGATATACGATCGCGGTCCGCATCCGAGATCTTCTCTCCGGGCTTGGGGCTTTACCCCTTCCGCCTCCTTTCCAGGCAGCTCTTCGTACACCCCTGTGGTGTGTGCCTCGCCCTCGCCTTCAGCTGGAATTGGCACAGGACCCGAAGGACTCAGTCCCTCTGGAGGCTTTCCGCCGCCGCTTTCTTTCCATCCTCGCAACATATCAGGGCTCTGGCATTGTTTACACTGACGGTTCGATGGTTGCTGGTCGTGTCGGTTATTCGCTAACTCTAGGGGACCATTCTGAACAATGTTCCTTGCCGGGTGGCTGCAGCGTTTACACTGCTGAGCTGGTCGCCATCTTTTGTGCCCTAGAGTGTATCTGCTCCTGCTCAGGTGAGTCCTTCGTTATCTGTAGCGATTCCCTGAGCGGTTTACGAGCTCTCGACCAGTGTTTGCCTCGTTCCCGTGTGGTGATGGCTATCCAGGAGTCCCTGCATACTCTTGCATGTTGCGGCCGCTCTGTGGTCTTGGTGTGGACCTCAAGCCATGTTGGGATACTCGGCAATGGGAATGTTGACCGCCTGGCGAAAGAGGCCACCAGTACACCATCTCTGGAGTTTGGTTACCCGGAGACGGATTTGCGAGCGTTCCTATGCAGCAAAATTCTAGACCTTTGGGACACTGATTGGCGCGCCCTGCCTTCGCGAAACAGACTTCGGGCCATCAAGGAGCCTACCGGTGTGTGGCGCTCCTCCTTGCGGGTCTCTCGCAAGGAGTCTGTTGGCCTCTGCCGGCTGCACATTGGGCACACATGGATGACGCACGGCCACCTATTGCGACGTGAGGACCCACCTTTATGTCGCTGCGGCTCCGTTTTGGCAGTGGTCCACATTGTATTGGACTGTCCGCTTTTAGCTGTGCTCAGGCAGACGTTCGCACTGCCCAATACGCTCCCTGCCCTTTTATCTGATGACCCTGCTATGGCTGGCTTATTTTTGCGTTTTATTCGGGCAGGCGGTTTTTATCATTTAATCTGAGTGTTTCTTTTTTTTTAGTGTTGATTCTGGCTTTTGGCCTCCGATTTTAGACTGAGTTTTTAATGTGTCCTCGGTGGTTGGCTTTTTCTCTTTTTTTCTCTATGGTCGGCCAACCACCGTCACACTCTGTCTGATTTTAATTAGTTTTGTCTGATCTCTGTTGGAGTCTTCCTTGTCCCGTGTCGTCTGACGTCTTTCCTGCTGTTCGTTTTTATTCTCTTTGGGCGGTTTTAATTTTTGGATAAAGGGACCGATGACCATAGCAGTCTGGTCTCTTTAACCCCACAAACCAACCAATGTAGCGTTGCCTAACCGCACCCTCTCAACATAGTTTGCTACTTGCACTGTCTGGTGTCCTGCGTGTTGCTTCATGTTACGGTGCGTACCCTCACGTCAACACCTTGCGAGTGTTGCTTACTTGCCACATGGTCCGGCTATCCACTGTATTGTGTACTGCAGTAGGACGTATATCGCCCCCTGTCTTCTCAATCTGGTTGGTAAGGAGTTTGCATGTTCAATGCCCTTCACAGCTGTTGACTGGCGTTCGCATGCCGAAGCACTCAGTATATGTCATGGTACAGCCTGTGTCCACTGTCCACTGCTGTCGTATGCCCACACACTGTACCGCACTTCAGTCGTTACTTACTGAATGTCACACTGTAGCACATGTGTGTCCGTACAACGGCTGCGCCCAAAAACGGCGAACCACACGGTCCATATGTTGTGCACTCAGCTACATGTCTCGTCTCCCCATTACAGCTAGATGGCACTGTGGTACGCCATAGAGACATGTGGGAGGAACAGACCAACGCATTGTGTGTCGCCCTGGATGGGGATCAGCGTGAGCCGTCTGTTGATGTAGTGACGCGTGTATTCCGACTAAGTCGTCTCTTCATACACAACGTGATAGCATAGTGCACCGCGTTCCACATCTGTGCCACGCTACAGAGGCTTGTTGACTTACGGTCGCACAATGGACATCACATACGTATGCAGGCCACCTTCCACATGTTCTCTCGTCGTGCACATTTTGCTGCGTGTTCGTGGGCTGATATAGCATGCCTTCACACATATACACACATGCAAGAATTGTTGAAGTCGCAAATGGAGGTGGACGTCGAAGATACACAAATGAACTGGAAATCCGTTGTTGAGCGGTTGTTCACACTGGAGGTCAATCGGTGATAGCGACGATCGGTACAGCTACTAACCGGTTGTTTCAGCGATACCCGCCGTACGCCCACGAACGTGAATGGGTATGTGGGTATGAAGCGTTATGCGGCGGTGGCTGGGTGGGACTGTCCACAGTCGGTGAGGGGGGGCCAACCGGCATACTGGCCACGCGCTGCGTGGGCGCACGAGCTACAGCCGGCTGGTGGGGGAGCCCAGTGGCAGGCGCGCTGGCCGACGGACGCGGCAGGCAACGCAGTTGCTCGCCGCGCTCCCCGCGCGCATCGCTGTGCGGCCAAAGTCGGTTCTCGCGAGCCCGGTGCGAAGTGTGGTGGTCTTCTGCAGTGTGCTGCTCCGATTGAGGACTGTGTGCGATGAGGATGCGCCGCCGCCCGGCACTTGGCGGCGCGACGCCGTCTGCTGCTCGGTCGCCCCAGCGGTTCTTGCTGGTGGTTTGCATCGCAACTGTGCGAACGTAATTGCATGTGCACTGTGCTGACAGAGTTCGCTTCGGCACCCAAGTGGGCTCTGCCCTTCTGTGGCGCTGGCGTTGGAACTGCCAGTCACCATAGGTGGCCGCGGGTTATCTCCTTCTGGGCCTCTGTCGGCAGCAGCAAGCTCAGTTGGGAGCACGGGTGGTCGCACTGAAAGCGTCTACTCGCCTACCTCCGGGCGATTGCGCATCTCCCAAATCCGACTAAGTACTTAGGACGGCCGCCAGGCCTGAGAGGGTTTCAAGGTGTATCGTGCAGGAGAGCTCTGCCTCCTCCTGTTTGGAGAATAATTGAGCAGACACTGGCGTGTTCGTGTGGGCCCCCGGGACACACTTCCGGGCTGCCGGCTGCTCAGCTGTAGTTGACGCAGCTCTGTGGTTGATCCTGCTAGTAGTCATATGCTTGTCTGAAAGATTAAGCCATGCATGTCTCAGTACAACCCGCATTAAGGTGAAACTGCGAATGGCTCATTAAATCGGTTATGGTTCCTTAGATTGTACCCACATTACTTGGATGACTGAAGTAATTCTAGAGCTATTACGTGCAGAGATGGAAGGGACGGTTTTATTAGATCAAAAGCAATTGGTTGGCTCGTCCGTTCCATTTGCCTCGGGACTCTGAATAACTTTGGGCTGATCGCACAGTCCTCGTACCAGCCACACATCTTTCAAATGGCTGCCTTATCAACTATCGATGGTAGGTTCTGCGCCTACCATGGTTGTAACGGGTAACGGGGAATCACGGTTCGATTCCAGAGAGGGAGCCTGAGAAACAGCTACCACATCCAAGGAAGGCAGCAGGCGCGCAATTTACGCACTCCCGGCATGGGGAGGTAGTGATGAAAAATAGCGATATGGACTCATCTGAAGCCTCGTAATTGGAATGAGTACACTTTAAATCCTGTAACGAGTATCTATTGGAGGGCAAGTCTGGTGCCAGCACCCATGGTAATTCCAGCTCCAATAGCGTGTATTAAAGTTGTTGTGGTTAAAAAGCTCGCAGTTGGATTTGTGTCCCACATTGTTCGTTCACCGCCTGTCGGCGTTTAACTGGCATGAATTGTGGGACGTCCTGCCAGTGGGGCGAGCCGAAGCCGTGCGACCGCCTCGTGCGTCCCAGGGCAGACCCCATTGAATTCCTACCGGGATGCTCTTTATTGAGTGCCGCGGTCGGCCGGCACATTTACTTTGAACAAATTAGAGTGCTTAAAGCAGTAAGCCTCCCTGAATACTGTGTGCATGGAAGAATGGCGGGGGTCGTAAGGGGTGCCGAGAAAGGTTATGCCTAGGTGTAACCCTTTTGAAGTTCTCTGACCGACAGAGCAGGGTGTATTTTAAGGCTTGGGGGTAGCCTCCCCCCCTGACTTTTGTTTTCACCTGGTGCAACTACTAGAAGAAAACAAAGTACCAGGCCTCTCACTGGGGTGCCTGTGCCAGCTGACGAGCCATCCTACCAGCCAACGTGTGTGGGTCGAGTGGTGCTCCCCGCTATCTGCCCTGAGTGACTGCAGTCCTTTTCAACCAAGACCAGGCTCAACGTTCATCGCCGTTGTGCCCTCTCTGCTGTCGCCAATGCAGAGGTTCAGATGGAAAGGAAGAAGGTCAGGTGGTCGCAAGAGGAGCTGTCCGTCTTGCACATGCTGAGGCGACTCTGTCCCTCCAAGGCCGCCAGTTCTTCAATTAAGAACTTGTCAAATCCTTCCCGGAGCGTATACTTGAATCTATTAAGTGTCAGCATAGGGGGCAGGCTTATAAGAACATGGTGGCCAACTTTGTGGCCGAGCTCTCAAACGTGATCAAGAATTCCAGGGCTCTGCAGATGGGTCTGCTGTGGCCTCTTCTTCACCACAGTCCTCTTCTCCGGGGGAAGATGTCGATCAGGTTATCTGGTGCCTGATTGCAGAGTTGCCCTCCTTGGACCTGTAGTTTCGCTCACTTGATGCAGTTGTGGCCTTGGGCCCCACAGCCATCCAGAGTACCATCCAAGCCATGCTGGTGCCTGCCCTTGATGAATTAGGTAGCGGGGAGCCATCTGTTCGTCAAGCTCCTGGTAAGCCGCCTGAGCAGAAGTGGGCATGAAGAAGGTGGGAATATGCTGTAGTGCAGCATGCTTTTAAGAAGAACATGGCACACTGTATAAATGGTCTTGTTGATGGCACACTTCTCCATCAGCCACTCTCCATCCCAGGCCTGATTGAGTTTTGGAGGGATCTCTTCACTGCCCCTTGTGTCAGGTCTCGGCCTCCACGTGGTGAGGGTCTCTGAGGTAAGTTGTTGCCATTCTCTAAGTGTGTGCCCTTCCAAGTTCTGTGGGCACCCGTTACTGCAGATGAGGCAGCTGCTGCTCTCCCCCCTTGCAACTCTGCTGCAGGTCCTGATCGTCTTACGCCATCCCAATTACGTCGCCTTCCACGTGAGGCTGGCCTTAAATTCCTTATCCTCCCACTCCTTTCACGCTCCCTCCAAACCCACTTCCTACAAGCTTGTACCACCTTGCAGCCCAAGAAGACCGCCGCAGCATCCCCTGCTGACTTCTGACCTATCACAGTGTGTTCGGTGCTGACCAGGGTCTTTCGCAAGGTTCTGGTTGGCCGCCTTATGCACCATTGTGCCTTGGACGGTCGTCAGTGGGCTTTCATCCCACAGGATCGGATGCTTCATAACACCTTTCTTCTAGATCTGGCGATGACCCAGGAATACCGGCGCTAGCGTTGGGAGATTCCTTTAAGTACTTAGCCCTGCAATTCACCACATGTGGGCGCAGCCTCTTCCATCCTCGGTGGGAGGTCGAGAAACAGCTGGACATCATCAGGAGGGCACCACTTAAGCCTCAGCAAAGACTGTTTTCCCTTCGCTCAGTGATCCTGCCGGGATTTTTCATGGCCTGGCCCTGGAAAGGACACGTTTAGGGACCCTCTCGTCCCTCGATGTTTGCGTGTGCAAAGCCATTAGATCCTGGCTCCACCTGCCAGCTGACGCCCCTGTTGGGTACTTTCATGCCCCTGTCTCTCATGGGGGCCTGGGGGCTATTATATCTCTTAAAAAAATGTATTATTTTTTAGAGGAAACACTCTCCTTGTAAATTTGTTTGTCCTTTGATGTATCGTGAATGTTACTGATTTTTAGCGAAGTTAGTTTTTACGTTTAGCTTTCAAAAAAAAAAAATACAATAGAGATATAATAAGCAAAATAATGAATTTCGTAGGTTGCCAATTACGTATTATATCTAGTTTTATCGAGCGCCAGGCTCCCTACAAATTACTGTAAATGCAATAGCGTAGCATTACTCAGCTCCAGTTCACTATCACAGAAAATAGACAAGTTTTAATAAAATTATTTGACTGGTTTCCTTCAATTAATCTTACTGAATATTTTACATAATTTCTTCCGCTCTGGCTATCAGACATTGTGCTGTGAAAAAATATTTTTAAATGTAACGCGTAATGGCGGCTAATTGTTAACAGTCAGAGATCACTGTTACTCGCTCCCCAGCAGCTGGAAACATTCTAAATAATTTTCATTAAATATTCTTTTGTATGATAAATGTGGCGTGGGTTCTTGAAATAGCACACGGAAATCACTTTATACTAATATATTCTTACTAGGACGCAGTTTACACCATTAAATATTTGCAATTATGTTACGACAGAAACAAACGCCAGCACAGCACAATAGCTTGCGTACCTTACTCCAGCAAACACCAGAACGAACAGAACAAAACAGACTAGACAGAAGAATGAGCATTGCATTGTATTTTGTACTCTTACAAAGATATTATTTCTTTTAATTACTTACACATTATAATCTCATACAACAAAAATAATGTCTTTTCTGCATCTATCGATCTATATTGTATATTTTTACAGTTAGTGTTATTACCTTTCGCAGATAAATCGATGTTTGCAATTCATTTTGAGTCACATACAGTCATTTTTATTTATGTTTCACCTCGATAATGTTGAATATTGCAACAGGGACACTACACGGCCCCCTGGGCTACAAGGAACACACTACTTAATGTTTAATCCTTGTAGACCACGAGTGTCACTTTTCTTTCGTTCGTTGGTCACTTTCAGTTCACCTTACCGTGTATTAGGTCATGGGTACACATTCATTTTGAGTCTTTTTACATAACATGGCTGGGGACAGTTGCAATATAACAAGCTCTTCCATTTGGACGAGGGGTGCAGGGAAACCCCAGGAAAACCTTGGCAGAGCTTATAGATTTAACCCTTTCTGTTACTTACATAAGTTGGTTCTACATGTTTTGGTATTACAAGTATTTACATCAAATATAAAATTTTCTGAAAAAGAAACAAATATATAGTTTTTATATGAAAGTGTTCATCAAATTTTCTATATTGTGTTGTTAATATTTTGAGTTTTTTTATTTTTGTCGGCGCATTTCTCGTCGTGTGGTGCGGATGACGCTGTATGTCGCTACCGCGATGCCTCGTGCCCGTTGCCATGGAGCGACGGCTGGAAACTGTTGTCTTCTTTCTTGTCCGTAGCCGGCGGTCAGGATGTGCTTGTTGAAGTTTTCAGCATGGTAGTGGATGTTGACTCGTGCAAATCATGAAACAAATGCACATATGTTATAGAACGGATATTGTAAGATGTTATGGCTGTGGGTAAGAATTGATTAGTCAATATTATTGCATCATCGAGGCACAGGCTCAGTTACTTGGTATTTTCGTGTTCGTTTGCACGTACTGGTGCTGAATGATGCAGGAGATATGATGCTGAAGTAAGCACTGCACATCCCTGTTGTGATCACTTCGTACGGAATATTTATGTTTCAAAATTTTTGTTTGACGGCGTTCCACCGTAGATGCCGTTGCAGTAACGTCCTACAACGTGGTCCGTGGCGTTATATTAATTGTTGGCGCACAGGAGGTAGCGTCCAAACTAAAAATGTTGTCTGTACAGTTTCGAACAGACACTGATAACAGTTTTGTGTTTTCGGTCACTGCACACAGATATGTGTTGTTAATGTTTGTACCTCGCATTTTTTCAGTTGTACAGCACATAAGTGTTCACTGTCCAAGTTGATCACTATTACAGTTCTCAAAGTTCACACTTCCTCCGCGAATGCCAACACACTATTATAGTTCCTGTTAGTATTGCTTACAGCGTGACTTTGATACAATTGTATTACATGATTACTGTTTTTTTTTATATATCACATAGTGACACAGATGTCTGTTCGTTTACACAACATGTTACAATGAAATTTCACAGATTAAAAGCACTTTTGTTCTGTTATTGCATACAATTAAGTGTTACATCATACATGCAACGGATTCTGGCCTGACTTGCAATACTGTTATATTTGAGCATTAATAAACTTGTCATAGAGTATATTCATTTGGGGATTAGGACCGCTGCGCATGTGCTTGCTCCATAAGCTGTTAGCGTAATCGCGTATCCTATAAACGGTTTGCAACTGTCAAAAATAGGCTCTGAAGTGGAGCTCTCATTTAATCTCAAATATTGTGGCTAGATGCTTATACTTTCTCTTTTAAGGTCAAAGCACAGCATCACAGATGTCACATGGTATGTGCACGGTCTTTTGCTTACACCTTTCTGTTCATTTTTCATGTGACAGATTAGAATATTTAGTGCATTCTTTAAATAAACATTTATCACACAGCATAATAAAATTTATAGTTACTAACTCTAATAACCAATGAAAAACATCCAACACTTACTGATTATGTTTCTAAACAAATTATATCATTGGACTGATGGTCCTTTAGCTTCTTTTTACTAATTTTTGAAGGCTGATGTGTAAATCATTCCTTGACATAAAGACCAAACATCTTACATACTAAGCACAAAAAAACATCAAATTCTTACAACCACACAAAAATATATATTGAAGTCTGTGCAAAACCTACATATTACACAAAAATACGGTAAACCATTCATGTCCTATTGTCAGGTACCACAAATTTCTTTAAGTCCTTATAGGTATACAATCCCTTGATCTTCCCGCTCATCACATCAGCTATAAGGTAGCTACAACCGTGCGGTATTTGTATAATTTTAAAAGGTCCATTATACAGCATTTGCCATTTCTTGTTCTTCTTTGTTATGAGTGACGACTTAGGATGGTTTCTTATCAAAACTAAGTCGTTTATCTGATATGGGACTGTCCGTTTTATTGACTTGTCATATCGACTCTTTCGTTGACTAGCGCAGCTTGTCATGTTGCTGATGGCGTCCTGTATTTTATCCTCTTGCCTTTTATCTGTGCGTGGCAATTTTGGTAGCGGCGTGATCCATTCATTTAGTTCTGCAGTACTAAGTAATAACTCATTGGGCGTGTATCCGGTAGCTGGATGAGGTAGATTGTTGTGTATATTTTCAAAGACGGATAACAATTCCGGCCACTTTGTATGTTGCTAATGAGTATATGTTCGGATAAATCTGTTGAATTCCCGAAAAATTCTCTCTACAGGACTTGCTTCCGGGTGGAAATGTGCAACTAATATATGCTTTATGTTTTGGTCGCGTAGAAACTCCTTCCACAGTTGGCCAGTGAAATATCTAGCATTGTCTCTTAGAACGTTTAGTGGTTTTCCTGTTTTCGGTATGAATTCTTTTGATATGCGTTGTATCATCTGTTTGGCAGTAGTGGTTTTCATTGGAAACAATTTCACATACTTAGTAAAGGTATCATAAACAGCTAATATATATTTCATTCCACCGCGATCCGTAGGTAATGGTCCTGCGATGTCCATTGACACAATTTGTAGTGGCTGTATCGGAATAATTGGATGCAGTTCTGTTTTGTTGCTTCTGTTGTTGGCTTTAGCTTTCTGACAAATGTCACACGTTAGTAATATCTTTTGGACCACACGTTTACTATTCGGGATGTAACAATATCTTTGTATTATTGTTAAACACTTCTGTATTTCTACATGTCCCCATGCTTAATGCGTGTACCAGATAAAATTTTGTATGTATCTGTACGCATTACACACGCTCCAGTTATCTGAGGCGGTGTCACTTGTGTGGTACAATATGTTGTTCTCCACTTCATACAGCGAATTTTCACTGTTAGCTTGCTCTAATATTAGTGATCGTTTCACTTTCGTCTCCCCCTGCGGTTTCGGGGGTAAGAATAGGCCCGCAGTATTCCTGCCTGTCGTAAGAGGCGACTAAGAGGAGTCTCAACTGTTTCGGCCTTTACTGTGATGGTCCCCTAAGGGGTTTGACCACTCTATTTCCAAATTTTTCCGATAGTGCGTACCATCTGGGGAAGGACGCCTTACGTGGTGCATTATATATCCATCTTGCCCTAAGATTTGGCATATTCGTTTTGTCATGGAGTTGGACTTAAACTGAGCTTCCGGCCACATAGGCTGCAGTGTGTTCCTCCATTGTGCACTTCCATCTTTGCTCCCTTTATTAATGGATGTTCGACACCCGACAACCAGCACGGTAGTCAGTCCGTTATGGTGGGGTTGTCATGTACCCTCTTGGTGGTAGCCCCCTGACTACACAGGGATCGCACTGCTGATGCCTGAGCTGCTACCTCCCCACGTATGCCGAGGAGTAGATGCCTATCCCTCTGGGGCATTGGAACTCCCAGCAAAGGCCGTCCCGCCAGGTGGTCTTTGCTGTGGCTGGGTGGCGCCCTTGGGGAGAGCCCCTGGTCAGAGTGGGTGACATCAGGGTGGATGACCCACAATGAAGCGTGGTACATCATCTCTCGCTGGTGGGCCTCCACCAGCAGTCTCTAAGCGATCGAGGTCTAACCTCAATGGGAAGAAATTTGATCTGAGATCATTTCCCTCCTTGGCCACTCCATGGGAGGAATGTATGGCTAAAGAAGGCAGTGCAGATTATTCACCCTGGTATCTAGTCAGTACCCGAGTCGATGGTGAATCTTTTATGTCCACCAAGCCCCAGTTTTTTGTGGAGCATATAGAGGACAAGTTTGGGGAGGTGGAGGGCTTGTCTAAAATGCGCTCTGGTTGAGTTCTAATCCAGACAGCATCATCTGCTCAGTCACGTTCCCCCTTCCCAGCCAGAGAAGCGTAAGACTTCTTCGGCTACTCTCACCAGGAAGGGGTCCATTGAGGACCTCCCTTCGCAAGTTACGACCTGTGGAAAAGCAGACACCTGCAAGTGGCTGAAACAACCACCAGTCCCTGGTCGTAGGGCATCACGGTCGTCGTCCGTCCCTGAGACTGACCCAATGAAGTCCATGAAGCCTGAACCACTCAAGGCACAGTGCGACAAGCAGAAAAAGAAGAAAGTCCCAAGACCAACGCCATTGTGGTGGCACCTGTCCCACCGCTTCCTACAAGCTCTGCGTCTGAGGAAGAGGTGGAGATTCTGGCGTCCACTGACGACCTCGATCTCGCCAGTCCCTCAGACGCCATGGATAGCGCTAGCACTGGTGCTCAATTGAAGGCAGCAGGTGACCCAGCGGCGTAATCTGCCTTCCAAGTCCCGTCACGTCATTCTCAGACATTGGCAATACCATCCTCCAGTGGAACTGCAGTGGTTTCTTCCACCATCTACCTGAGCTCCGACAACTTATCAGCCTTCACCCTTTCTTCTGCATTGCTATTCAGGAAACTTGGTTTCCAGCAATGCGAACCCCCGGCCTTCATGGCTATCAGGGTTATTATAAGGACCGGGCAGCTTATGAAAGGGTGTCTGGTGGCATCTGCATATATGTCCTTCACTCTCTTCACAGCGAGTCTGTACCTCTACAAACACATTTAGAGGCTGTCGCTGTTCGGGTGTGGACGCCACAGGCTGTTACTGTCTGCAGTCTTTACCTTCCATCGGATGGTGCTGTCACACAGCATGTCCTGGCTGCTCTGAGAGCCCAATTGCCACCACCTTTCTTGTAACTGGGCGACTTCAACGCCCATAACCCTCTGTGGGGTGGGTCGGTGGTGACAGGTCGAGGCGCCCCCATTGGCACAGCTCGATCTTTTGCTTTTAAATGATGGTTCCTTCACACACTTAAGCGTGGCGCATGGCACATACTCCGCCATCGACCTATGGATCTGCAGCCCTAGCCTCTTACCGTCTGTCCAATGGAGAGTGCATGACGACCTGTGTGGTAGTGACCACTTTCCTATATTTCTGCCACAGTGTCAGTCTTCTCTGCGCCCTTGCAGGTGGGCTATAAATAAGGATGACTGGGACTTGTTTTCCTCCTCAGCCACTATTGAGCCTCTCTCTAGTGATGACATTGATGCGGTGGTTCAATCAGTCACCACCGGCATCGTTACTGCCGCCGAATCTGCCATTTCCAGTTCTTCTGGGTCCCCTCGGCGGCGGACTGTGCCTTGGTGGTCGCCTGAGGTCGCTGAAGCGATTAAAGATCGCCGGTGGGCGCTCCAGCGTCACAAGCGACATCCCTGCATTGAACACCTAATCACCTTCAAACAGCTGCATGCGCGGGCCCACCACCTTATCCGCCAAAGCAAGCATGAGTGCTGGGAGCGGTATGTGTCCACCATTGGCCTGCATATCTCTCCATCGCTGGTCTGGGTCAAGATCCGACGCCTGTATGGCTATCGAACCGCTGTCGGCGTCCCTGCGCTCTCACTGAATGGAGCAGTTTGTACAGATTCCGACGAAATTGCCAACAGCTTGGCAGAGAATTTTACTCTGAGTTTCGCTTCTTCCAATTATACACTGGCCTTCCGCTCCGTTAAAAAGCGGATGGATCGTTGGAGCCTTTCTTTTCGCACCCACCATCCTGAATCTTACAATGTTCCATTCATTGAGTGGGAATTTCACAGTGCCCTCGCCGCTTGTCCTGATACAGCTCCTGGGCCAGATAGCATCCACTGTCAGATGCTCAAACACCTTTCAGTGGACTGCCAGCGACGGCTCCCGACCTTTACAACCGCATTTGGGACGAGGGTGAGTTTCTGTCGCAATAGTGGGAAAGTATTGTTATTCCCATTTTGAAACCTGGGAAGAACCCTTTGGAGGTGGACAGCTACCGTCTCATTAGCCTCACCAACGTTCTTTGCAAGTTGCTTGAACAGATGATGAGCCGGCAGTTGAACTGGGTATTGGAGTCACGGGGCCTTCTGGCTCCATCTCGGGGTGGGTTCCGTAAAGGCCGCTCCGCCGCCGACAATCTGGTGAGCCTGGAGTCGGCCATCTGCACTGCCTTTGCCCGCCGTCAGCACCTTGTCGCTGCCTTTTTCGACATGCGGAAGGCGTACGATACGACATGGCGTCATCACATCCTTTCTACGCTTCATGGATGGGGTCTTTGGGGCCCTCTGCCGATCTTTATCTGAATTTTTCTGTCGTATCGTACCTTCCGCGTGCAAGTCGCGGCCGCCCATAGTTCCTTCCGAGTCCAGGAGAACGGAGTAGCACAGTGATCTGTCCTCAGTGTCTGCCTGTTTTTAATTGCAATAAACGGCTCTCTGCAGCGGTGGGAAATTCTGTCTCCGCATCACTGTATGCTGATGACTTCCGCCTTTACTACAGCTCTATTGGTATTGCAGCTGCTGAACGTCAGCTACAGGGCGCTATCTGTAAGGCACAGTCTTGGGCTGTAGCTCATGGGTTCCAGTTTTCAGCAGCCAAGACCTGCGTTATGCATTTCTGCCGGCGACGCATTGTTCACCCGGAGCCGCGGCTTTATCTTGATGGCGAAATTCTTGCTGTGGTGGAGACACACAGGTTTTTGGGTGTAGTTTTAGACGCCCGGTTGACTTGGCTGCCTCATATTTGGCAGCTTAGACAGACGTGTTGGCGGTACCTAAATGCTCTGATATGCTTCAGCCACGCCAGCTGGGGCGCCGACCAATCTACCCTGTTATGGCTCTACCAGGCGTTAATCCAGTCCTGTCTGGATTACGGGAGCCTGGCTTATGGCTCAGCTTCCCCATCTGCGTTGCGAGTGCTGGACCCTATACTACACAGCGGTATACGACTTGCCACTGGTGCCTTCTGCACCAGCCCTGTGCACAGCATACTTGTGGAGGCAGGTGTCCCTCCACTGCGATTGAGGCGCCAACATTTACTGGCTGCTTATGCTGCCCATGTTTTTACCTTGCCCGGGCATCCAAACTATCGTCTACTATTCCCAGAGTCGCACGTCCATCTTCCAGAACGTCGGCCCAGGGCTGGACGTACGATCGCGGTCTGCGTCCGAGAGCTTCCCTCTGGGCTTGCGACTTTATCTCTTCCTCCTCCTTTTATGGAACCTCTGCATACACCCCCGTGGTGTGTGCAACGCCCTCGCCTTCAGCTGGAATTGGCACAGGGCCCGAAGGACTCAGTCCCTCCGGAGGCCTTCCGCTGCCGCTTTCTTTCCCTCCTTGCAACGTATCAGGGCTCTGGCATTGTTTACACTGACAGCTCGATGGTTGCTGGTCGTGTTGGTTATGCGCTAACTCTAGGGGAACATTCCGAACAACGTTCATTGCCGGCTGGCTGCAGCATTTACACTGCTGAGCTGGTCGCCATCTTTAGTACCCTAGAGTATATCCGCTCCTGCTCAGGTGAGTTCTTCATGATCTGTAGCAATTCCCTGAGCGGTTTACGAGCTTTAGACCAGTGATTCCCTCGTTGTCGTCTCGTGATGGCTATCCAGGAGTCCCTGCATACTCTTGCCTGTTGCAGCCGCTCTGTGGTCTTTGTGTGGACTCCCGGTCATGTCGGTATCCCGGGCAATGAACATGATGACCGCCTGGTGAAAGAGGCCATGAGTAAACCATATGTGGACATTGGCTTCCCAGAGACTGATATGAGGGCAGTCTTATGCCGCAAAGTTTTTGCGCTTTGGGACGTTGAATGGCGCGAACTGACCACGTGTAATAAACTCCATGCTGTCAAGGAGACGAGAACTGCATGGCGGTCATCCCTGCGAGCCACTCGCAGGGACTCAGTAGTCCTTTGCCGGCTCTGCATTGGCCACTCCCGGCTGACACACATTTATTTACTGTAGCGGGAGGACCTTCCTCTATGTCGCTGCGGGGCGGCTTTGACGGTGGCCCACATTTTGTTGGCCTGCCCCCTTTTAGCTGTGGTCAGGCAGACATTTGCGCTGCCTGATACGCTCCCTGCCCTTTTATCTGATGACCCTGCTATGGCTGGCTTAGTTTTACGTTTTATTCGGGCAGGGGTTTTTATCGTTTAATCTGAGTGTTTGTTATGTTCTTCTGTGTTGATTCTGGCCATTGGCCTACGATTTTAATCTGAGTTTTTAATGTGTTTCTCGGTGGTTGGCTTTTCCTTTTTTGTTTCTATGGACGGCCAACCACTGCCACACTCTGTGTGATTTTAGTTCGTCTTGTCTGGTCTTTCTCTAAGTCTCTCTTGTTCTGTGTCATCTGTGATCTATTCTGTTACTCATCTTTATTCTCTGTGGGTGTTTTTAGTATTTGGAAAAAGGGACCGATGACCGTAGCAGTCTAGTCCCTTTAATCCCACAAAACAATCAACAAGCGCTATCGTCCAGGTATGATGTTCATCTTGCAGCTGTCCTACATTCTTGCACAGGTGCAAATATTCGCAACGGTATGGTTGCGATGTCATTAACAAAACTTTATATTCTGATGCTCGCTCGATCATTTCACCTAGCTGTAACATGCCTACTGGTAGATGTGATAAAGCGTCCGCTATGACATTATCTTTCCCTTTTATGTACATAATTTTTAAATTGTATTCCTGTAGTACTAATGCCCAATGGGCTAGGCTGGCATGTAATAGTTTGCAGGTTAGACCCCGTGGTCTAGGGGTAGCCTCTTCAATTGATAATCAAAACGTCTTCGGTACCAGGTTCGATCCCCGACAGTGCCTAAATTTTGATAAATAATCAGCTTTGGCGGCCGAAGACTTCCGGCATAAGAAGTCAGCCTCATTCTGCCAATGGCCTTGTCAAAGAGGGCGGAGGAGCAGATAGAGGTTCAGGTCACTCTCTTGTCCTAAGGGTGGGAAATTGCCCCTAAAGGCGGAAGAATCAGCAATGATCAACGACATGAGGATGCAGAAGGCAATGGAAACCACTGCATTAAAGACACGTAACGTGTATTCACAGGACATGTGGCCTGTATTTGAAGAAGTGTCATGATGATCTCTCCATTGGCAAAAGATTCCGGAATAGTCCCCCATTCGGATCTGTGGGAGGGGACTGCCAAGGGGGAGGTTACCATGAGAAAAAGATTGAATAATCAATGAAAGGAAAACGTTCTACGAGTCGGGGCGTGGAATGTCAGAAGCTTGAACGTGGTAGGGAAACTAAAATCTGATAAGGGAAATCCAAAGGCTCAATCTAGATATAGTAGGGGTCAGTGAAGTGAAGTGGAAGGAAGACAAGGATTTCTGGTCAGATGAGGGTAATATCAACAGCAGCAGAAAATGGTATAACAGGTGTAGAATTCGTTATGAATAGGAAGCTAGGGCAGAGGGTGTGGTGGTGGTGGTGGTTGTTAGGATGTTTAAGGGGGACTAAACAGCTAAGGTCATCAGTCCCCCATTCCAAAAACAGGCGAGACGGAAATCTGTGGAGCAAGTAAAACCCCAAGGGGAAGGAGACTCCCCCCAGGCACTGAAAGAACACAAATGCGGCAACGAACACTACAGACAAGAAGCGTACAGATGAACACCAGACAGAAAGAAACAGAAGAAAAGAAGATGGCCGGAGACTGGTTGACTGACCACGAGAACAAGAAAAAGGGAACGAGTCAACAAACCGACTACACAAACAAAAATGAGAGGCTCGAGGACAAGAGACACAGAAAGGGAAACGTGCAGGACCTCCCTAAATGGAACCATAAAAAGGACTACCACAGATAAAATTTAAAACGTCGTCAACCATGGAGGCATCGTCGCATAAAACCAAAGGCAAAGTGCCCGGGAGATTAAAAGATTGCCGGACGGTGCGGAGTTGGGGACATTCCAATAAAATGTGGGCGACAGTCAGCCAGGACCCACACCGACACAGGGGGGCATCCTTCTGACGCAAAAGATGGCCGTGCGTCAGGTAGGTATGGCCGATGCGGAGCCGACACAGGACGACAGAGTCCCTGCGAGAAGCCCGCAGGGAGGACCGCCATACATCGGTCAACTCCTTAACAGCTTGCAGTTTATTCGGGGATGTCAGGCCACACCACTCAGCATTCCATAGCCCAAGCACCTTACAGCGCAACACCAACTGCAGATCGCGAGCCGGGAGGCCGATCTCCAAAGCCGGGGTGTCGATCGCCCCTTTGGCCAGCCCGTCGACACGTTCGTTCCCCGGGATGGCAACGTGACCGGGCGTCCAAACGAAGACCACCGAACGACCAGAGGGGCTAATGGCAGAAACAGACTCCTGAATAGATGATACCAGAGGAGAAGAGGCATAGCAGCAGTCGATAGCCTGTAGGCTGCTCAGGGAGTCACTGCAGATGACGATGGACGTACCTGAGCAGGAACGCATATGCTCAATAGCGCGCAAGATGGCCACCAGCTCTGCAGTAAAAATACTGCAGCCAGCCGGCAAGGAGCGCTGTTCAACATGGGCAGCGTGAGCAAAAGCGTAGGCAGTGCGACCATCAACCAGGGAACCATCAGTGTAGACAGTCTCACAGCCCGAAAATGAGGCGAGGAGCACAAGAAAACGGCGACGGAGGGCCACAGGCGGAAACGAGTCCTTGGGTCCCTGTGCCAAGTCCAGACGGACGGACGGACGGGTCAAACACCAGGGAGGCGTAGGTGCACGGACTCGGAAGGGAGGCAGAAGAGGGAATGACCCCAGTTCGGACAGCAGGGACTGGACGCGGACAGCTGTGGAAAGCCCAGACCGAGTTCGCCGTTTGGGCAGATGGAGGACCATGGCAGGGAAAAGCAGGCGACGATTGGGATGGCCTGGCGAGCAATGCACGTGGACAGAATAGTCGGCGAGCAGTCGAAGGTGGCGAATCCGCAGCGGGGGAACCCCGTTCTCCACCAGTAGACTGTCCACAGGACTCGTACAAAAAGCGCAAGTTGCAAGCCGAACCCCACAGTGGTGTATGGGGTCTAACAACGTCAACACTAAGGGTGATGCAGACCCATAGGCCAGGCTCCCATAGTCAAGCCTGGACTGCACAAGGGCTCCATACAATCGAAACAGCGTGCAGCGATCCGCACCCCAAGAAGTGTGGCACAGGCAGCGGAGGGCGTTGAGGTGCCGCCAGCACTTTTGCTTCAGCTGAGTAATATGAGGAACCCACGTGAGCCGGGCATCAAACACGAGTCCTAAGAAGCGGCAAGTGTCCACCACTTTAAGCAGGTGGCCGTCGAGGTAAGGTTCAGGATGAGGGTGGACCATCCGACGCCTCCAAAAGTGCATAACTCGAGTCTTGGCTGCAGAGAACTGAAAACCATGAGTCAGAGCCCATGATGCTGCCTTGCGAACGGCTACATGCAGCCTGTCTTTGGCGACTCCCGTAGTCGTGGAGCTAAAGGAGATGCAGAAGTCGTCGGCATACAAAGAATGAGACACGGACGACCCCATAGCTGCAGCCAGACCATTAATGGCCACTAGAAATAAGGAGATGCTCGACACCGAGCCCTGTGGGACCCATTTTCCTGTGTATAAGACAAACTAGAGGCGGCACCGACTTACACCCGGAAAGAGCGGCGCAATAGAAAGGTTTGAAGAAAAGCCGGGAGCCGACCACGAAGACCCCACTCATGCAACGTAGCAAGGATGTGATGCCTCCATGTGGTGTCATACGCCTTCCGCAGATCAAAAAATACAGCAACGAAATGCTGACGTCGGGCAAAGGCCGTATGGATAGGAGATTCCAGCCGCACCAAAATGTCCGCTGCAGACCGGCCCCGACGGAAGCCACCCTGGGATGGAGCGAGGAGACCACACGACTCAAGGACCCAACACAAACGCCACCCCACCATACGTTCGAGCAATTTGCACAAAACGTTGGTGAGGGTAATGGGACGATAGCTGTCCACCGCCAGTAGGTCCGCAGCGGGCTTCAAGATGGGGACAATAACACCCTCTCGCCATTGCGACGGGAACACGCCCTCGCTCCAAATGCGGTTAAAGATCGTGAGGATGTGTCTCTGGCAGTCCCTGGGGAGATGCTTTGCATCTGTGCGTGGATGCAGTGTGGTCCTGGTGCTGTATCAGGGCAATCGGCGAGGGCAGTGAGGAATTCCCTCTCGCTGAAAGGAGCATTGTATTTTTCAGAACGACGTGTGTGGAATGATAACGGCGTCTGGTCGGCTCGCTCCTTAAGAGAGTGAAAGGTGGGGGGATAAGTTGCGGTAGCAGAGCTCTTAGCAAAGTGCGCAGCAAGGTGTTCAGCAATGGCGGCAGCGTCCGTGCAGACAGCGCCGTCCAAATGGATCCCAAGGACACCCATAGGGGTCTGGTATCCATAAATCCGCCGGATACGGGACCACACGAGCGAGGGGGAGACACGGGAGCCCAGGGATGAGACATACCTCTCCCAGCACCCCTGCTTAAGCCGTGCAATAAGACGATGGGCCAAGGCATGGAGCCTCGTAAAGGCGATGAGGGTCTCTAGAGACGGGTGCCACCTATGACACTGGAGAGCCCGCCTACGGTCGCGAATAGCCTCAGCAATCTCCGTCGACCACCGGGGTACAGCCTTCCTCCGAGGGAGTCCAATAGAGCGGGGGATGGCAGCCTCGGCCGCCGAAATGATTGACGTGGTTAAGACACGGACCACCTCGTCAATGTCACCCTGTGGCAGAGACTCAATGTTTGCAGCGGAAGTAAAAGTCGGCCAGTCAGCCCTGTGGAGAGCCCAGCGGGGCAGGCGTCCAGAAGAATGACACTGGGGCAGTGACAAATAGATGGGAAAATAGTCACTGCCACACGGGTCAGGATGCACCCTCCAGTGGAGGAATGGGACAAGTCCGGGGCAGCAAAGAGAGAGATCAATGGCCGAGAACGAGCCATGGGCCACACTGAAATGCGTGGGAGCACCAGTGTTCAAGAGGCTAAGGTGGAGCTGAGCCAACAAATGCTCCACGGCACGACCGCGGTCATCTACGACAGTCCCACCCCATAGAGGGTTGTGGGCATTGAAATCGCCCAGTAACAAGAAAGGTGGCGAGAATTGGGCTATCAGTGAAGCCAGGACATGCAGCGCGACATCACCATCCGGTGTAAGGTAAAGGCTGCAGACGGTAAGAGCCTGCAGCGTCCACACCGGAACAGCAACAGCCTCTAAAGCTGTTTGTAGAGGGACAGATTCGCTGTGAAGAGAGTTAAGGACATAGATGCAGACGCCACCCGACACGCTTTCATAAGCTGCTCGGTTCTTATAATAACGCTGATAGCCACGGAGGGCGGGGGTTCGCATTGCTGGAGGCCAAGTTTCCTGCAGTGCAATGCAGAGGGAAGGATGAAGGCTGATAAGTTGTCGGAGCTGAGCTAAATGGTGGAAGAAACCGCTGCAGTTCCACTGGAGGAAGGTGTTGTCTAAGGCCGAGAAAGGCGTGACGGGACTGGGTCACCTGCTGCTTCCGATTGAGCACCTGTGCTAGTGCTTTCCATGGCGTCGGAGGGACCGACGAGATCGAGGTCCGCAGCGGATCTCCACCTCATATTCAGACGCAGAGTTGGAAGGTTGCGGTGGGACAGGCGCCACCGCAATGTCAGGATGCTTGGGAGCTTTTTCTTCAACTGCTTTGCACGCTGTGCCTCAGGAGGATCTGGCTGGGAGGGCCCCACCGGGTCAACCTCAGGGACGGGCGACGACCGTGAAGCCCTATGACCAGCGACCGGTTGTTGTTTCAAAAATTTGCAGGTGTCCGCTTTGGCACTGGGCAAAGCCTGGGATGGGAGGGCCCCAAGGGACCCCTTCCTAGCTAGAGTAGCCGAAGTAGCCTCACGCTTCTCCGGCTGGGAAGGGGGAACGAATGTCCCTGATGGTTGGGGTGGTGTTGCTCCTGGAGTAGATGGAGCAACAGAGGGGGAAGTGCCCCCCACAACCAAGGGGGCCGGTTCATTCTGACATAGCTGAGGGGCAACAGTACGTGACGACACGGGAGAGGATCGTACCTGTGTTGCAGCAACGGCATAGGTGGATGTCATGGGCTGGGGATGTAGCCGCTCTTATTTCTGCCTTGCCTCGGTGTAGGTCAGGCGGTCCAGAGTCTTATATTCCATTATCTTCCTTTCCTTCTGGAAGATCCTACAGTCCGGTGAGCAGCGGGAATGGTGTTCTCCGCAGTTAACACAGATAGGAGGCGGGGCACATGGAGTATCGGGATGGGAAGGATGGCCACAATCTCGACAGGTGATGCCGGAAGTACAGCGAGATGACATGTGCCCGAACTTCCAGCACTTAAAACACCGCATCGGAGGAGGGATATATGGCTTCACATCACAACGGTAAACCATCACCTTAACCTTTTCGGGTAAGACATCACCCTCGAAGGACAAGATGAAGGCACTGGTGGCTACCTGATTATCCCTCGGACCCCGATGGACGCGCCGGACGACGTGAACACCTCGTCGTTCGAGATTGGCGCGTAATTCATCGTCGGACTGCAGAAGAAGATCCCTGTGGAATATAATACCCTGGACCATGTTAAGACTCTTGTGGTGCGTGATGCTGACTGAATCATCCCCCAACTTGTCACAATTGAGCAACATCCGTGACTGGGCAGAGGATGCCGTTTTGATGAGCACAGAACCAGAGCGCATTTTGCACAAGCCCTCCACCTCCCCGAACTTGTCCTCTAAATTCTCCACAAAAAACTGGGGCTTAGTCGACATAAACGAGTCCCCATCAACCCGCATACACATGAGGTATTGGGGCGAATATTCCCCACTACTGTCTTTAGCCAGGCGTTCGTCCAATGGAGTGGCCAGGGAGGGAAATGAACTTGGATCGTATTTCTTGCTGTTGAGGTTAGACCTCGATTGCGTAGAGACTGCTGGTGGAGGCCCATCAGCGAGAGACGATGTACCACGCTTCATTGCGGGTCATCCACCCTGATGCCACCCACTCCAACCAGGGGCTCTCCCCATGGGCGCCACCCAGCCGCAGCAAAGGCCACCTGGCAAGATGGCCTTTGCCGGGAGTCCCGATGCCCCAGAGGGATCAGCATCTACTTCTCGGCATATGTGGGGAGGTAGCAACTCAGGCATCAGCAGTGCGATCTCTGTGTAGTCAGGGGGCTACCACCAAGAGGGTCCATGACGACCCCACCACAACGGACTGGCTAACGTGCTGGATGTCGGGTGTCGAAATATCCATATACATCATGAGAGCAAAGATGGAAGTGCACATTGGAGGGAATGTATGCCACCCAGAACACACTGCAGTGGATGTGGCCAGAAGCTCGATGTAAGTCCAACTCCATGAAAAATCAGGCGTGCCAGATCGTGGGGCAAGATGGATTTAAGATGCACCACGTAAGGTGTCCTTCCCCAAATGGTACGCACTAATGGAAAAATTTAGAAATGGAGTGGTCAAACCCCTTAGGGGACCATCACATTAAAGGCCGAAATAGTTGAGACTCCCTTTAGTCGCCTCTTACGACAGGCAGGAATTCCGCAGGCCTATTCTTACCCCCGAACCCACAGGGGGAGGCAGAGGGTGTGTTACTGTGAACAGTTCAGTGACCGGGTTGTTCTAATCAGAATCGACAGCAGACCAACACCGACAACGATAGTTCAGGTATACATGCCGACGTCGCAAGCTGAAGATGAACAGATAGAGGAAGTGTATGAGGATATTGAAAGGGTAATGCAGTATGTAAAGCGGGACGAAAATCTAATAGTCATGGGCGACTGGAATGCAGTTGTAGGGGAAGGAGTAGAAGAAAAGGTTACACGAGAATATGAGCTTGGGACAAGGAATGAAAGAGGAGAAAGACTAATTGAGTTCTGTAACAAGTTTCAGCTAGTAATAGCGAATACCCTGTTCAAGAATCACAAGAGGAGGAGGTATACATGGAAAAGGCCGGGAGATACGGGAAGATTTCAACTAGATTACATCATGGTCAGACAGAGATTCCGAAATCAGATACTGGATTGTAAGGCGTACCCACGAGCAGATATAGACTCAGATCACAATATAGTAGTGATGAAGAGTAGGCTGAAGTTCAAGACCTTAGTCAGGAAGAATCAATACGCAAAGAAGTGGGATACGGAAGTACTAAGGAATGACGAGATACGTTTGAAGTTCTCTAACGCTATAGATACAGCAATAAGGAATAGCGCAGTAGGCAGTACAGTTGAAGAGGAATGGACATCTCTAAAAAGGGCCATCACAGAAGTTGGGAAGGAAAACATAGGTACAAAGAAGGTAGCTGCAAAGAAACCATGGGTAACAGAAGAAATACTTCAGTTGATTGATGAAAGGAGGAAGTACAAACATGTTCCGGGAAAATCAGGAATACAGAAATACAAGTCGCTGAGGAATGAAATAAATAGGAAGTGTAGGGAAGTTAAGACGAAATGGCTGCAGGAAAAATGTGAAGACATCGAAAAAGATATGATTGTCGGAAGGACAGACTCAGCATACAGGAAAGTCAAAACAACGTTTGGTGACATTAAAAGCAACGGTGGTAACATTAAGAGTGCAACGGGAATTCCACTGTTAAATGCAAGGGAGAGAGCAGATAGGTGGAAAGAATACATTGAAAGCCTCTATGAGGGTGAAGATTTGTCTGATGTGATAGAAGAAGAAACAGGAGTCGATTTAGAAGAGATAGGGGATCCAGTATTAGAATCGGAATTTAAAAGAGCTTTGGAGGACTTACGGTCAAATAAGGCAGAAGGGATAGATAGCATTCCATCAGAATTTCTAAAATCATTCGGGGAAGTGGCAACAAAACGACTATTCACGTTGGTGTGTAGAATATATGAGTCTGGCGATATACCATCTGACTTTCGGAAAAGCATCATCCACACAATTCCGAAGACGGCAAGAACTGACTAGTGCGAGAATTATCGCACAATCAGCTTAACAGCTCATGCATCGAAGCTGCTTACAAGAATAATATACAGAAGAATGGAAAAGAAAATTGAGAATGCGCTAGGTGACGATCAGTTTGGCTTTAGGAAAAGTAAAGGGACGAGAGAGGCAGTTCTGACGTTACGGCTAATAATGGAAGCAAGGCTAAAGAAAAATCAAGACACTTTCATAGGATTTGTCGACATGGAGAAAGCGTTCGACAATATAAAATGGTGCAAGCTGTTCGAGATTCTGAAAAAAGTAGGAGTAAGCTATAGGGAGAGACGGGTCATATACAATATGTACAACAACCAAGAGGGAGTAATAAGAGTGGACGATCAAGAATGAAGTGCTCGTATTAGGAAGGGTGTAAGACAAGGCTGTAGCCTTTCGCCCCTACTCTTCAATCTGTACATAGAGGAAGCAATGATGGAAATAAAAGAAAAGTTCAGGAGTGGAATTAAAATACAAGGTGAAAGGATATCAATGATACGATTCGCTGATGGCATTGTTATCCTGAGTGAAAGTGAAGAAGAATTAAATGATCTGCTGAACAGAATGAACAGTCTAATGAGTACACAGTATGGTTTGAGAGTAAATCGGAGAAAGACGAAGGTAATGAAAAGTAGTAGAAATGAGAACAGCGAGAAACTTAACACCAGGATTGATGGTCATGAAGTCAATGAAGTTAAGGAATTCTGCTACCTAGGCAGTAAAATAACCAATGACGGACGGAGCAAGGAGGACATCAAAAGGAGACTCGCTATGGCAAAAAAGGCATTTCTGGCCAATAGAAGTCTACTAATATCAAATACCGGCCTTAATTTGAGGAAGAAATTTCTGAGGATGTACGTCTGGAGTACAGCATTGTATGGTAGTGAAACATGGACGGTGGGAAAACCGGAACAGAAGAGAATCGAAGCATTTGAGATGTGGTGCTATAGACGAATGTTGAAAATTAGGTGGACTGATAAGGTAAGGAATGAGGAGGTTCTACGCAGAATCGGAGAGGAAAGCAATATGTGGAAAACACTGATAAGGAGAAGGGACAGGATGATAGGACATCTGCTAAGACATGAGGGAATGACTTCCATGGTACTAGAGGGAGCTGTAGAGGGCAAAAACTGTAGAGGAAGACAGAGATTGGAATACGTCAAGCAAATAATTGAGGACGTAGGTTGCAAGTGCTACTCTGAGATGAAGAGGTTGGCACAGGAAAGGAATTCGTGGTGGGCCGCATCAAACCAGTCAGTAGACTGATGACAAAAAAAGGGAAGCTTAAGGCTTGGTGATTACAGAACAATTTAATTGATTTGCCATAAACATAATAATGAAACTTTTGCAGAGCCCATACAACACTGAGTGCTTCCATTTCGGTCACCGAATATGCTCTTTCACATTAAGTAAGCACTCGACTGGCGAAAGCTATAACTCTTATTTCCCTGTTCCCATTGGTTTCTTCTACTTGAAACAGACATGCTCCTAAACCATAGGATGAAGAGTCGGTGGCTATACAAAAATCCCGGGTCATATCTGGATGGTAGAGCATTTGTGCATTCACTAAGGCTCCTTTGATCTCTTCATAAGCTTGCTGACAGTCTGCAGACCAGTTCCATGTGACATTTTTTCGCAATAAGGTGAGCAAGGCTTCATTGAATGAACAGCTGATTCGGCACAAAAAGTCGGAAAAAGGAGACTAGTCCGATAAATGATTTTAACTGTTTTTTGTTTGTGGGCTGTGGGAATTCTTTGATTGCTTGTATCTTCTTGGTATCAGGCATTATTCCGGAAGGTGATATGATGTGTCCGAGGAATTTAAGCTGATCACTCCCAAATTTTGATTTTTCAAGATTTGCAGTTATTCCTGCTTCTGTGAGCTTATTTAACACTGTTTCCAGGATTTCTATATGTTCTTCCCATGTGCTTGTGGCCACTAGAAGGTCATCCACGTAAAGAATAACTTTTTCTAGCAAGTCTGCGCCTAACGCTTGGTCCATTGCCGTAATGAATACGCCTGCGCTTACGTTGAGTACAGAAGGTAACACTTTGAATTGATAACTCCTTCCATTGAAAATGAAGGCGGTGAATTTTCTAGATTCCTTGGTTAGCGGGATTTGCCAGTAACTACTTCGCATATCTATCGAGGTGAGATAGTTGACTCCACAGAATTTCTGTATTTGTTCTTCTAAATTCACCGGTCTCGTCCTAACGTGTACTATAATTTTATTAATGTTCCTGGCGTCTAGGACAAGTCTAATTTTTCCATCTGGCTTGGCTACAACTACCAGCGGACTGCTGTATGGCGAAAGGGATGGTTCTATTATACCCCATTGCAGCATTTTTTGTATTTCTTTGTTAACTGCCTCCATTTTCGTCCACGGTACTGAATATGATGCTTGGCAGAACATCGCATGGGGAAACACATCTATATTATACATATACCCTTTGATGATTCCCGGTTTTTCAGAGAAAACATCACTGTAGTTATTCAATAACTGTGCAAGCTGCTTTCGTTGGGATTCAATTAGATAACATGATTTTTGTGCTTTGTTGTTAAGGGTTTCGGTCCAGCGAAGCGTTTCGTTGTGAGCTACGTCCGAATAATATTCTCCCTGGCCCCTTAAATTGCTGCTTAATTGAAATATGGGCATCTCTTCGCTTTTTACTCGTACGCTCGGGTAATCTTTACCGGGTGTACTTACTGTTCCTGTTAAATCCAGTACAATCTGCTTATTTTCATTCAGTAGGGAGATCTTCCCGCTGGAGAAATCAATTTTTCTTTCTTCTCGCTCAGGAAACCTGCCCCCAGGATGCAGGTTACTCTCAATCCTTTGACCACGAGAAAGATACATTTTACGTTATCTTCCCTTAGGCATAAATCTACCAGCACCTGATACTGAACGTTTTGTGCTTGTGCTCCCATGGCTCCAATGACACAGCAGTTTTGTACAGGAAATGTCGGTAAGTTGCGGTTTCGGCTCAAGGTTTTGAATAGATCATAGCTCATAACATTGGTAGTGGCACCTGTATATATGTATATAGCTACTGGCAATTCATTAATTCTAGCTTTTATGATGGTTTGTTCTTCAGTTATTTCTTTTTTGTTACATTGGTTTGATTCCATAAGTAAATCATGTTGTGTACTGTTTCCATCTTGGTACCTCAGTAATAATATATTATCTTGTCTGTTGTTTATAGCTGTGCCCCTGTTTTTTCGCAGACCATCAGTTGGGAGCTTATTGTGGCCGTTGTTCGTTTGACGGTCTTGCACTATGGTGGTTTCCGTCAGTAGGCATTTCTACTATCCTTACGCTGCTATTCGATTCTGTCCATGTTTGTGGTATTGCATTAGTATTCTGCATAGAATTCCTATTGTCTCATTGGTACTGGTTACCGTTAGGAGGCGGTTGTGGTGGCATAGAAGATTGCATCCACTGCACCGGGTAAGTGCGGTTGTTGGCACTACTGTTTTGTTGCGGCCATTGACCTTCATTTCGACGTTTGTTATTGTAATTATTATTACTGTTACCGTAGCGAGGATGTCCTCTGTCTTCCCACCTACGTTTTTGATTGTAAGATGGTTGACCGTTTCCGTTCTTCCTGTTTTGTTCTGGGTATTGATCTTCCTTTCCATCTCCGTGGCTTCCAAAATTGGAATTGTTGTTGCCGTCTTTAAACTTGCGTGGTGAACCATTACTGTTCTCCCGGTCTTTATTTATCCTATTTTCTTCCTGGGAGAGATCAATTTCGTCCAGCACAGACAAGTAGCGTTCCAGGTCATTTTCGGGTACATTTATTAATTTGTCTCGTATATAACTGGGCAATCGTAATTTTAAGATTCTGATCACATCACGGGCTGATATAGGGTCATCCCAATATCTAGTTTTGTTGATATATTTTTCAAAATATTTCCGGAGTGTGCCCTATTTGTGATTGTACATTTGCGGGCTGTATACTTCAGTCCTCAGGCGTTCTTGAATAGCCTTAGACCAGTATCTGTCTAGAAAAGATATTTCAAATTGTGCCAGGCTATGGCAATTTTCTATGACTTCATTTGCCCAAAAGCCAGCGTCGCCTTGTATGTGTGCGATTATGAACTGAATTTTTTGGCGTTCATTCCAGGCACTTGGTAATACATTTCGGAATCCCTTTATGAAGATTACCGGATGCACTGTCTTCTTTTCTGCGTTAAATACTTGGAATAGTCTGTGTTTTATTAAGCTTTCATCAATGTTATTGCTTGTGGAAGTAGAAGCTGCCCCCACAGGGTTATGAATAGGAATGCTTCCTGAAAATTGTATGTTTTCTCTTTCCGAATCGCTTTTTTGTTGGTGTGAACTGTACGTAATGTTCTCAATACCGTACACGTTCCTAACAGGCTTGCAAATGTGCACGCTCGGGTTCAGCAATTCTATGTGTCATTTCTTTCTGGCACAGCGGTACTGGCAATTTGTATCTCGCTCCGCTTTTTTCACCTGCGAATGGTAGCGTGTCTACTGTGGGTTGTTTACATACAGCTGCTCCGTTAGTTACTTTTTTGCAGAGCAGACTGTATTTTGCTTTCTACACGTTCTGTGATCTGGCTTTCTTTTTCAGTGAGCCAGTCATGGAACTCTTTTTCTACTTTCTGGGCTTGATCATTTAAATGCGTTTCTATGGTTTCTTTTTGTGTCATTTCTAAATTGTCCATTCGATTCGCAAGCTGTTCTACTTCGTCCCGGATGACTGTGTGTGCCGTCTGAAGCGTTTGCACATCTTGTGCTATGTTGCTTACAATGTTCGGCAGTTCGGCATATGCTTTCTTTATTTCATTCATTTCTGAATGTATCTTTTCGAACATTGTACCTATACTTTCTATTACGACCTTTTCTTTTTCTTCGTTTTGTTCCCTTATCTGATTGACTAGTTGTTCATTCCTCTCTTCCCTCAATCTCTCTCTTTCATCTAATTTCCGTAAAAATTCAGCAAATGGATCCGGTATTGGTGAGCATACCGGTGTGGTAGTTGTTCTAATCATTGAAAATTATCGCTAGCCCTACTAGTAGCACCTATCGGTTTTACTGTTTTCGTCTGTTGGCTACTTCCTGGCATATCACCTGAAACTATATTGTTTACATTTTCTCACCCCCCCCCCCCCCCTCCCCCCAATCACTATTCGTATTTAGTAAGTCAGTGTCACTATCCATACCGCTCAGTACAATAGTTGCACATTATTTGTAACGTTGGACACATTATCTGGTTGCAAAACTAACACACGTCCAACTTTTCTCATAATGACGATAACTTTCACTGGGCTAACTACAAAAATTGTTCCAAACTACAAATGCGGACTAAGTTCACAAGTCAAACTGCTTATTGTTTCCAAAATCACAAAATATTAATATCTACACCACTGTACACCATGTACCATCTCTGATACTATACTTTGATGATACGGGCCTATGTAGCAAGCTTTTATGCATAGTGGTCCTTACCTTGATTTCTTTTTTCTTTTCTTTTCTTTTGCTATCTCGTCCTCTCAGGGTCTATACAGTTCTTCTCCGCTTTCCTCGTTCAAGTTTATACATGAAATGGAATTTGATAGACATTAGAATACATACAATACATGTTAACAATTACATACATACAGACCCTAAAAAAAATATTTTATGTCTTCGGGCCCCACGTAATAGGGCGCTATTTATTATATCTCTTGAAAAAAAAACAATGTATTATTTTTTTTAGAGGAAACACTCTCCTAGTAAATTTGTTTGTCCTTTGATTTATCGTGATATGTTACTGATTTTTAGCGAAGTTAGTTTTTACGATTAGCTTTCAAAAAAATACAAAAGAGATATAATAAGCAAAGTAATGAATTTCGTAGGTTGCCAATTACGTATTATATCTGGTTTTATCGAGCGCCAGGCTCCCTAGAAATTACTGTAAATGCAATAGCGTAGTATTACTCAGCTCCAGTTCACTGTCACAGAAAATAGACAAGTTTCAATAAAATTATTTGACTGGATTCCTTCAATTACTCTCACTGAATAGTTTTACATAATTTCTTCTGCTCCGGCTGTCAGACATTGTGCTATGAAAAAATATTTTTAAATGTAACGCGTAATGGCGGCTAATTGTTAACAGTCAGAGATCACTGTTACTCGCTCTGCAGCAGAAACCTTTAGGGAGAACTCGGCTCGAAACGAAAATAACCAATAACATTTCAGGGTAGCAATATCCAATAGAATTGCTCGTTTCGAAAGAGCCGTGGGGCAGACATTTTTCTCTTTCGAAAGTTACACACACGTGCGGTTTTGTCAGCAGATACGTATGGAATAAGTATATTTTGCCCATACTGTTACTTTGTGCTGTGGAGTTGTCCCTGTAAGCAGTGAAATTTTTGTGTCCAACATGATTTTTCAGTGTCATGTGTGCGATAAGGTCTATCCTAAAAAAGGAAATTTGAATAGACACCTGTTAGAGGTTCATGGACTGCAAATAGAGCAGAAAAAATTGTTTGTGTGCGCCCTGTGTAATGAAAGAAGTACTTCTGAAAAGTGCCTGTTTGAACATTTACAGTCGGCACATGAAGTAGATGTGAAATGGGAAAAATTACATTTTACCACCGCTGATGAATTTCAGAAGTGGAAGGAGGAAACTGAGCAGACAACGCTCTCAAACTCGTCAAACGTCGTAGTACCCATGCTAAGGTTGATTCAGAAGTTGTTTCTTATACTTGTCACCGGTCTGGTAAGTTTGTGTCTAGAGGAAAAAACGTGCGATGTCTTAAATTGCAAGGTAGTAGTAAGATTGATGCACTGTGCCCTGCTAAGATGAGAGTAGATATGAAAAAGAATGGAACCTGCTGTGTGAAATATGTTTCAACCCATGTTGGCCACAAATCCGAGTTATGTCATCTGCAACTAACAAAAAGAGAAAGGGAAAGTATTGCTGCAGATATAGCAAGTGGCATACCGTTCTCTGTCATATTAGACAAAATTCGAGATACAGTTGTAGATTCGAACTTGGAAAGGATACATTTGATTACGAGACAGGATCTACATAATATAGATCAGTCTTATAATTTGTCCTTCAAGTCAATAAGACACCATAATGATGCAATAAGTGTAGACACATGGGTAAATGAAGTAAATGGTGGAGACAGTCCTTGTGTGCTTTTCTATAAACCACAGGATGTAGTCCTTGATTCGTACCCACAATTAAAGTGCTCTGATTTTGCATTGATAATTATGAACAATGCTCAAGGCGAGATATTAAAGAAATATGGGAATGACTGCGTTTGTGTTGATGGGACACATGGTCTTAATGGATATAATTTTGAACTTATAGCTCTACTAGTGCTAGACGATCTGAGACAAGGGTTTCCATGCGCGTTTCTAATATCTAACAGGAATGACTCCCAGATGCTGTCCATATTTTTCCAGCACATAAAGAGGCAGGTTGGATCAATTTCGCCAAATGTTTTCATGTCGGATTTGGCCGAGTCTTTCTTTATTGCATGGAATGATGTCATAGCAGCTCCGTCTATGCGACTTTATTGTACATGGCATGTTGATAGATGTTGGAGGAAGAATATCAAATGTAAGGTTCAAGGTGTAGAAAAACAAGGTGAAGTATACAAGCAAATCAGAACTTTGATGCATGAGCAGGATGTACATTCATTTGATGAGATGTTAAATATTGTGCTAGAGAGATTGGAATGTGATCCTGATACAGTTCAATTTGCCACATACTTCCGAGACAACTATGTTGGGAATGCAAATTGTTGGGCATATTGCCATAGATTGAATGCTGGAATCAATACCAACATGCATATAGAGGGAATGCATCGCACTGTTAAATATATATATCTAGGTAGTAAATGTGTCAAGTGTTTAGACAAAGCTATTTTTGCACTGATGTCATTTGTGAAGCACAAGCTGTTTGACAGGCTTATTGTGCTAAATAAAGGTAAACTGACGAGTAAACTTAAGGACATTCGCCTTCGGCATAAATCAGGGAATAATATTAAGGAGGACTTCATTACTATGGAGTTTTCTGGTTGGAAAGTGCGTTCTTCTTCAAGAAGGTCAACAGATTATTTTGTATATGATAATGACTTTCAGTGCAACTGCAGATTGATGTGCATTAAATGTAGGGCTTGCATTCATAGGTATTCTTGTACATGTATTGACTATACCATCAAATGGAATATGTGCAAGCACATACATAGTGTTTGCCAGATTCAGTTAAAGCAGCAACCTTCTGAACACCTAGGAAATAGTGAAGTTACACTTATTGAGAGTGAAGATATTTCTGTTGTAGACGAGAAAACAGAAATACTAGCGGAGGTAACGAAAAAAAGTGTTAATGATTCTGTACCTTTGTCAGTCCAGAGAAGGGAACTTATCGCAAAGTTTTCTGGTATTGTATCTGAACTGACCTCAAATGACTTGGAAATTGCTAAAAAAATGTTATCCTCACTAAAGGCAACTGTAGCTGCCGGAATGTTGTAGCAAAAACAGGCACCGCTGCAAATAGAAAGGAAAGAAGCACAAAAGATTTTACCTCAGCGTAGACTGTACTCTACAAAGAAAAACAAAAGGAGTAATAATGCATCCCTGGCGCTACCAAATTCAGAAGAATCCAGTTTGATCAAATTATCTGTACTGGCAGACAAAGAAGATGCACTTGAGGAAAAAGGTATGTTACTAGTGCCCCGCCCCCTTCCCCTCCCAACAACATACATCCCTGCAGCAAAAAATGCTTGTAATGAAGCAGTCTGGTCAAATTCTACATATGACTCAAGTGGCATAGTGTGCTGTTGATGGCAATGATCAATCATGAAGTAAATAATTAATGCTGTTCCTGCTCTCTAGTTGTCAGGTTCTCGTATGTACCCTTGTTTGCTCAGTTATTTAATTATCCTTGTAAAGCAAACATTTAGAACAAGTTTTTACAAGAAAAAAAATGTACAGAATAAATAAACGGTCATTGCCAGTATCACAGCACCACGCCGCCTGAGCTATAAGTAAAATTTAACCAGTGCTCTATTATCTGTTAATGTCAGCAGTCTAATATAATATACTGTTTGCAGGTTCAGCTGTTCAAAAGCAACCAACAATAAAAAATACAGAGGGTGTAGCAGGTCCATTCCCCGTTACAGCATGTGCCCTACATACAGCACAGCCCGACGAATTGTGAATACTATAAATCCAGATGTTAATGTACCTTTTTGTTATAAAATATCATTCTAGTTTTATGCCGTAGTTCCTTGTAAGTTACAGCAATCAGGTTTGCAATTCTGCTTGCAGGCTCAACTCCCATGATTCAGCCAATAGCAAAACAGGCTGAGGTGGTATCTGGTCCGTCTCTCACTACATTGTATGTGCTGAAACACAGCCCGAGGAATAGTGAGTACTATGAATCAAGATATTAGTGCACCTCTGTGTTATGCCGTTGTTTATTTTTGTCACAGCTCCTTATAAATTACTTGCTGTCACTTAGTTTGCATTTCTGCCTGCAGGCTCAACTTCCACAATTCAACCAATACCAAAACAGGCTGTGGTGGTACCACATCCATCCATCGGTACAGTGCGTGTGTTGCTACACAGCTCAACAAATGGTGATTTTCTATGAATTCAGGCATTAGTGCATCTCTTTATTATAAAATGTTATTCCAGCTTTATGCCATAGTCCCTTGTAAGTTATTTATAGCAATTTGATTTTAAATGCTGATTGCAGGTGCTGTTCTCCCACATTTAAACCAGTGACAGGGCAGGATAAGATGGTATCAGTGCCTTCCCTTACTACAGCGCATGTGCTGCAACATGGCTATGGAATGGTATTATAAATTCAGGCAGTATTTTTGGATCCTTTCTGATCTGAAATTTTGCTTGTCAACTACAACCTTCCTTATGACATTTCATTTCTGATTTATACCAAAGACGAGTGTCCTTTTGTTTAATTGCAATTTTTTTACCACTTGTCAGACTGGTTTTTCTTCGCAAAATATATTAGTACAAATACAGCTATATAATAGTGTGATACATTCTTTCTGTATTGATGATATTATGCCCAATATTTCACATTACAGGCATAGGCAATTGTCTTGGTTACAAATTAAACTGTATCAGGATCACATACATCCTTGTTGTGAATCATGTTGTCTGCACTGGCGATTTGTTCATGTGTCCCAGTACACCTCGCACATGAAGTACGCTTCACTAGGAAAATTAAAAAATGCTGTAACTTTTGAATCACTGCAGATAGGACATAAACTCTTTCACCCTAATCCATAAGAAACACTACAGTTTACATCCTTAATGGACATTACATGCAAGTTACACCAATAATTATATTTAGCAATAGTTTTTAAATAAGGCTAAATTTCACTCCATAGTCTTCCTTATAATAATGTCATACACAGTTTATTTTACTCCTCACTAAACTTGAATTCAGAGAATCTTACCTTGCTCACTGAGGAGAAAGTGTCAGATGCAGTAAACACCAAATGAAAATGCTAAATAAGACAATGCAGTGTGGTAGTCAGCACTCAGTATGATATAACCACCACTAGATATTGACATCTTCAGCCTTTAGTGCATAATTTCAAAAGTTTGATTAGTTGAACAATCTTGTTAGCTTGAAGTAAATGAAGTTGTCAACATAGAAAATACCCAACATTTTTATAATTTTCATTCAAGTTATGACTCGCTATAAATAGATTTTTAAAACACAGGTTGGTTGTGAGACAGCATGGATGTGATAGATGGAACTACTCCATCAACTATGCCTCTGAGAAGCACAAGCAGAATGTGGAGATGGTACAGGATGAAGCATGTATCATTGACCATGACACCTAGCCAAACTGCTAGGTACAGAGTTCAGCTGTGTGGAGATGTACTTCATAGTGTTTACAATCCCAACATCAAGGGCACCTCCAGCTGCAGGGAAAGATTCTCAGAGTGAAGGTCGAAGGTGCTGCACTTCATATTGGACAGATCGTGCTTCAGTAGTGTGGTAATTTGCTGTCAGTCAGTGTGACTGCACTAGACATGTTGGTCAACTCTGGTCAAGTGCAGACTAACTTTTTTTAGTTAGGCTATGTGCTAGGATCTTTGAATTATTTTCAACTTAGAGCAACATTGTTCCTTTTATTTGATTATTTTATCAGAATGTGCCATACGGTATATAGACAAGATTGTGAACTCACTTTGTATGAGTGTTTTTCTCCATAATTTTCTCCCATGCCGCTCAGATGTCTAAAAATGTATTCTTTGTGAAGACTGTCTCTGTAAGTTGAAGCAGTGACCAGCAACACAATATTCTGTTTACTCTTGATTCAATGCTTAACATATTCTGCAATTGACACTTAATACAAGTTAATAGCACATGCATTAACACATTAATTGCTAATATTTGAAACTTGTGAGTAGCTAAATGACATAATGCTAGTTTAATGGCTTCCTACTGCCCTCACAAATTATAAACATTAGTTTTTGAAAATTTTTTCCCCTTCACACCACTTTTCAGCACCTGATATGTGCTTGCAACATTTTTGCTGTTTGGAAAGGTTTTAAAAAATTTTATTTCAACACAGTTAGCCTACATATTTTTAGCCAAAATAATCAAAGTTTAATTCTGCTAGCTGCAATGGTATGCAGTGAACTCTTTAAATGCTATTAGTAGACCTTACATGAAGGTTGATTGTTGGGGGATATGGTAGTTACTTTATGCATTGATTATCTCTTTGTTCTGTGTTCAGGTTCACAACAGATAATATAATAATTTATGCATTGATTATCTCTTTGTTCTGTGTCTATGGTTGACGTGTTCTTGCTTGTACCGGCGTCTGCTCAGTAAATTAATTATCCTAGTAAAGCGAACATTTAGAAAAAGTGCTTACAAGAAATGAAATATTAGAGAATAATTTCCAGCACTGCACGGTCATTGCCAACATCACCACACGAGGGCGCCTAAGCCGTAAGTAAAGTTTAACCCATATAAATGAGATATCTTCTTGTTTCCTCATTGTCATGCCACAAAGAGCATGAGTACACCAGCTAATGCACAGCAATAAGTTAATAAGTTACTTGTCCTGTGACGAGTCGGAGAATTAAAGTGCCATAAGATTGCACCATGCTTCCTGGTACGACAGTGGCCACCAATAGACACTGTAGTATTCGTGAGGATGAATGTGTCAAGTTGACAGATTCTCAGTATGTCCTACAAATAATTATTTGATAGTGTGCACACTTGATTGTATTTGGGCCTAACTTTTTGTTCTTAGTATTGGGTACGTTGAGGCTGCTGTGCATCTCATCTCTACTGTGATTTTCAGAGCAACTGTATTACCTAAATTTCTAATCCAAAGTTCCATTAATGTGGTTGTTCTTGAATCCTGTAGTCTAGGATTACCTTTTCACACAATTTCTTATGGTATTTCCAGTACTTGTGAAGGAACTCACAAATTGTTCATTGTTTTGAACACATACTATCCACTGCCCACTTACTGTTCCATATTGAAGCATAACTACTGTTTTGTAATAGGATTAGTTGCATTTGGCTTGTAAATGTCATGTGACGTTACACATTGTCTCACAATAATCTTTACTAATCGTTAATTGTGTCTAAAATTAATAAAGTCTTAGGCCAACATTCCTTACTAGTTCCAAACTGTTTGCAGTTTTCACCACTGGCTTGTGAAATATACTTGATTACACTTTCGATACACATAATGTACTAGTGCTACCATTGTGTGTCTGTGCCCAGCGCATGTCAGGAGAGCACCAAACTGGGCAGTGACTTTTAAGTATTTTATTTACTGCCAAAAATATGTCAATAAATGTGATCTTTAAAAACAAATAAATCACCAAAGTAAAAACTGAGATTAACCCATCTGGAATTGACAAACTTCCATTGCTCGACTGATTGCTGTGGGATGTTGACAGTTGGATAATATGGTGTCTTTTTCCTTCGCAACATATAGTGTAAAACATCATCCCATCCCCTGTGTTAATCTCACCTGCAAATTTAACAAACATCCAAGGTTATACTTGACACTATTACATTTCCAGATCAGGATGATCAGTATTTAAATTCTGGTTTTCTGTACATTTGATGTGCAATGAGTCTCATTTGCCATGCCTTGTTGATGTCTTATGCTGATTTCTCTCAGACAGGTTACTTTTTGAAACTGAATAAGCTCACTGCACTGTTCATGGTAACATAACTTATTTATAGTTTCCATCAGATAATACTAAGCTTACAAGAGTTCTTGAGCTATAATTTATGGGTTGAAAGGCTGTGGTCAGTGTATAAAACTACTACTCCAAGTGCGGGAGACATCTTCAGAGGTACAATGGTAACTTCCATTCTACCTCGGAAGATGTCTCCCACAGTTAGAGATGAAATGTCAGGAAGAAGTAATTTTATACATCAACCATGGCCTTTGAAGCTGGAAATTTTGACTCAGGAAAATGCTGGCCATGAAAGTCTACATTGTATGACTTTACAAAAATTGTCACCTGCTGTGTCCCATAGAAGTAAACAGTTAATAGTAATAATGTTTAAGCACATACTAAATAAATCAATTATATTCAGCAACATGTTCAAGCATATTATTTAAGGATGTATCATTCAAAATTAAGCACAATTTGTTTGTTTTCACTGAGAAAGAAATGGAACTACACAAACAATGTATTCTACACTATGCTAATCTTTATTTTACCTCTTTGTGCTGCTGTGGATTGGAAATAATACCTGGTAGAAGAGATATGGTGTGATTTGGATCCATTGTCTGAATGGAAATGTTGGTATACTTAAAAGCTTTATAGAAGAGGTCAGGACATGTCAAATTAGCAACACATAAAATATTTGCACACCGTTATTTCTAGATACTATTTTTGTACTACAATATGCTAAGAGGGCAGATTCTCTATATTGATCTGTTTCACCTTGTTCAAGTACTTAACACTATGTTGCCTACTATGTAGCCTTTTGACATTGCATACAGCTAAACAAAAGGACACTTTCATTTTGGGAACTGCATTTCAACAATGAAATTATTTCAGAGATTGTACTCAGAACCACAGAAAAAAGACTACATCACTGCCAGATAAGTAAAGCAAAATTCTGTCTCAAAAGTAACTGACAATACGTAAATCAAGATAATTATTGGTTTTTTTTTATATTTGGGGGGCTTTTAGATAAGTGTGTGAAGAACTGGATTGGTTGTATGCTATAAACGGCACTGGTAGACTGAATTTTGGAGCAGCTATACCCTTGAAATGTCTATTATTTTGCCCTCGATTTGATGTTTCAGCAACCTGTAATGCCAGGAAACTCACAGATAAACTAAATCATGTGCCAGATGTCGAGCACCATTGTGTTTGGAAGTTCCATTGTTCTCTATGCAAACAGTTTTGGAAGTTTGGATGAATCAAGTTTCTGAAACTGACCGGAAAGAAACTTAATTATCAACAACTAAGATTTTATAGCAATTCATGATACTGTGAAATATTTTTATAATTGCTGTACATTCAGCTAAAAGTTACAGTAAAATTTTCTTGTAAGTTATGCCTGCAGAAACTTTTGTACTGAATTTAATCTTTTCTTTTGGTTTATAATTTTGATGTAAAATCTATTTTCTGTTTAAATATGAAGTTTCAATTGTGTATCTTAATATTTGTAGCTGATGTGTAGAATATTTGAAAACTGTTTTTTCACATTCTGTATGTTTTGTACGTCACTGTATTACTTCATAAAGTCTAAGATATGATGACAAATTATGAATATAGTCTTACAATTGTACTAATAAATCCTAATTAATAATTTAATATTTAAATTCCAATCAACTGTTTAATTTTTTCCCATAACATACTCAAAATGTATGTGTCCTGATGACCCCGGTGTATCTTACGTGTTGCAATGCTTAAGTGTGCCAAGTAACAGTTAATAATGAGAGAGAATTCGTATGAGTGACTGCATTGTGTAAGGGGTCCGTAGGCCCTTACTATAAGTTTTGCGACAGCACAGGTCGACAGGACAAACAATCGATAGTGTGTGTCGGATTGCGAGAGCGAGAGCGAGTGTTGAGAGAGTAGAGTGGGACCCAGGCTGCGGGCCGGGCCGTGGGGCGGCCGGTGGCCGTAATGCACGGCGGTACCGACAAAGGGGGTGGCCATCGCCGCGGTTTAACCCCTTTTGTGTTAGAAATATACGGGAAAGTGAACAAGTACAATTACTAGTGTGATTCAGTGATATTTCAGTGCCGATATTTGTATTTTCGCGTCTACCGCGCCGGCATTATTTGGATTGCAGTGTTGGATTGTAGTGTTGGATTACAATGATTGAAATTGCGTGTGACGATAATGATTAACGAAAGGGCCTGTGCTGAGATTAGCCGTCATTAATTCTGTACGACGAAGGCAGTGGCTGTCTCCTTATTTTGGTGTTTTTGTGATGAATATAGGTCATTGATTAAAGAAGCTGTGTTGTCGTTCTTCTTGGCACCAGACATTTCTTTATTACAGCATTTGAGAAGGACAAAGATGGAATGTAACAACTCCGTAGCAGTCCAATCCGATTGCCAGCCCCATTAGGTACACGGTCACATTAATTGTTATCTATTTGGGCTGCTGTCATATCCCGATCGAGCGGGATAAGTCAGCAGATTAAACCGGAGTGTTACAATTGGCAGTGTAAGCTGTGAACGCAATTTCATGTTAGCAAAAGCAAGCATCATCTGCAGGGAACCAGCGACAGTTGGATATTGAAATTGTAGACCAGCCACAAGTTACACGTAATTTTTCTTTATTTTGAGTAGTTTCACTCAACAAATGTGAGCAGCTTCATAAAATTATGTGGCCAATGGCCACACATTACTTATGTCAGACTGTATAGAGCACCAACGTCATACAAAAATAAAACAACGAACGAATGGACATCCATGTTAGTTTTTGGGATTTGAAATAAGTCGCAGATCTCGACCTGATACTTTGATTCTGTCTTTATTCAATGCCAAAGAGCCTATGCTTTGAAAGGACCTTTAATTTGCAGAATATTCCTAAAATTTTGCAGCTTGGAAGTTTTTGAATAATGAAGTAAAATAAATTTCTGGTAACACGAAACTCTTGCTGTTAGGTGGTTGTAACCCGCATATAGTTCATTGCACTTTTAAAACTGGAGTGTCATAAACAAATTAGGAAAGACTACCATTTTCAGAGCCTTGTATTGTGTGTTTCACGAATTGCCTACGCAAAGGTGTCAATATACAGAATATATAGTGTCTTCCGGTTTTCCTTTGCAATTCTGTGGCATAAAATGGATTGAAAATGTGGCCCAACTAGCTTTAAAATTCTCCCACATCTAAGAACTTATATTTCTCAATTGGCTTAAAATTAAACACTTACCTGATTCAGAGTGTTTGAAAACTCTATCTTAACAGTTGGAGACAAATTCTTAGGTCAAAAATTGGCTTTTTTTCACTGACAGCACATCGTTTCAAAAATTTTTATGTGATTTTCTAACTGATGTACCTATGGCTTATTTTTTGTGTACTGAATTGTTCACTTGTACCACCTCATTAATGCAGCAAGTTGTCAGTTCAGACATTTTGCATAATCAGAAAATCCCTCATGTAGGCTGACATGAAGAATATTAAGAATCTGATCACTGCACAATGCTTCGTGTATTTTGGATTTCACTGCAAAGGTACCAAAAGAAAGTTAAGGACTTGACTGAATGACATCTTGAGGCTAAAAGAAGAAATGTATTCCTGTATTATTGCTATAATACAAAAGCTACTTGAAGGCGAACCACTGAAATATAAACCTACTCATGCCATTTCATCAAATCAAGAAACAGCTGTATAAAGATTGACATTATGACTTTAAATTCTCTTTCTGGTGAAAATTTGTGTTTGTGTCAAACAACAATTTGTCAATATTTGTAACGATGCTCATATTCAAAACCAAAAAATTGGCATTTTTCAAAATAAGTGAAACTTGGTTGGATGAACCTTATTACATTGCCACAAAAGAATGTTGTAATTTTTTAGAATTTCTTAAAATAATGTCAGTACTTTCGCCTGGAAATGCTGTTGTAGAAAGAGGTTTTTCAATAAACAATGTATTTCCAGAATTGATGCTCACTCTGTAGCAGCGTGTGTGCTGATATGAAACTTCCTGTCAGACTGAGAATGTGTGCCAGAGCTAGGCAGTGACGTACTGGCAGAAATGAGGTTGGGGTTTGAGTCGTACACAATTTTAAAACCAACAGAAGTTTAACTCTGTCTATGTGTAATGCAAGTTGCTTGTACAAAGATGACAAAAGAAGCAACAAAGTGAAACTGGAAAACAACAAGAACAAAAATTATCCAGAAAAGGAATGAAATGTGAAATTAATGTGTTACAATCCCTGAAAACAAAAGAGTCAGCTGAAGCACCTAAAATTATGTCAGAAATTGATGTTTGAGAAAGTATACATTGGTAAGTGTGCTACAGAATGGTTGGTCAAAGTCAAGCATGCAGGGTAGCTAATGCAGATGGGCAGGGATATGCAGGGTGTATGTTGTACCTGTTACACACACTTGATCACTTGTCTCAAAAGACTTGATGGGATGAAAAATCAGCTTTCCTGACAAACATTCAAACTGTCACATCACCAAGTAATCATTGATGAATCGCCACAGTTTATTCAAATATAGCTAATACACAGTTCTGTAACTTCATATTGCATAGTGTAGGTGTAATGACAATTTGCTGCAAAAGGAATTTTTTTGTAAACAAATCAATGTAAGATTATGAATACCTTAACAAAATTCAGCGAGAAGCTTCAAGTTTTCTTTCAAGATTAACTGTAACATTCTACCATCATTAATCCATGAGATGTGACTGTGGATTTTAATCTCTCTGTTCTGTGTCACTATTTTCATGTACTGGCCATTTAACCCTTCAGTTGACCCAAATAGGTGGTGGTGGTGGTTGTTGGGATGTTTAAGGGGGGACTAAACAGCGAAGGTCATCAGTCCCCCATTCCAAAAACAGGCGAGACTTAAATGCATGAAGCAGGTAAAACCCCAAGGGGAAGGAGACTCCCCCCCAGGCCCTAAAAGAACACAAATGCGGTAACGAACACTACAGACAAGAAGAGGACAGATGAACGCCAGACAAAAGGAAACAGAAGAAAGGAAGATGGCCAGAGACTGGTTGACTGACCACGGCAACAAAAAAGGGAAAGAGTCAACCAACCGACTACACACTAAAATCTGCAACCAAATATGAGAGACTCGAGGACAAGAGACACACAAAGGGAAAGGAGCAGGACTTCCCTGAATGGAACCATAAAAAGGACTACCACGGATAAAATTTAAAACGTCATCAGCCATGGAGGCATTGTCGCTTAAAACCAAAGGCAAAGTGCCCCGGAGATTAAAAGACTGCCGGAGGGTGCGCAGTCAGGAAAACTCCAATAAAATGTGGGCGACCGTCAGCCGGGACCCACACCGACACAGGGGGGGATCCTCCTGACGCAAAAGATGGCCGTGCGTCAGGAATGTATGGCCGATGTGGAACCGACACAGGATAACAGAGTCCCTGTGAGAAGCCCGCAGGGAGGAGCGCCACACATCGGTCGCTCCATAACAGCCCGCAGTTTATTCGGGGATGTCATGCCACGCCACTCAGCAGTCCACATCCAAAGCACCTTACGGCGCAACACCAGCTGCTGATCGTGAGCCGTCAGGCCGATTTCCAAAGCTGGGGCCACGATCGCCCCTTTGGCCAGCCTGCCGACACGTTCGTTCCCCGGGATGGCAACGTGACCTGGCATCCAAATAAAGACCACCGAACGACCAGAGCGGGTAATGGCGGAAACAGACTCCTGAATAGAGGACACCAGAGGAGAAGAGGTATAGCAGCGGTCGATGGCCTGGAGGCTGCTCAGGGAGTCACTGCAGATGACGATGGACGTACCTGAGCAGGAACGCATATGCTCAAGAGCGCGCAATATGGCCACCAGCTCTGCAGTAAAAATACTGCAGCCAGCCGGCAAGGAGCGCTGTTCAACATGGGCAGCGTGAGCAAAAGCGTAGGCAGTGCGACCATCAACCAGGGAACCTTCAGTGTAGACAGTCTCACAGCCCAAAAATGAGGCGAGGAGCGCAAGAAAAAGGTGACGGAGGGCCACAGGCGGAACCAAGCCCTTGGGTCCCTGTGCCAAGTCCAGACGGACGCACGGCTGGGGCAAACACCAGGGAGGCGTAGGTGCACGGACCCGGAAGGGAGGCAGAAGAGGGAATGACCCCAGTTCGGACAGCAGGGACTGGACGCGGACAGCTGTGGAAAGCCCAGACCTAGGTCGCCGTTCGGGCAGATGGAGGACCACGGCAGGGAAAAGCAGGCCATGATTGGGATGGCCTGGCGAGCAATGCACGTGGACAGCATAGTCGGCGAGCAGTCGATGGCGGCGAATCCGCAGTGGGGAACCCCGGCCTCCACCAGTAGACTATCCACACGGCTTGTAGGGAAAGCGCCAGTTGCAAGCCGAACCCCACAGTGGTGTATGGGGTCTAACAACTTCAACACTGAGGGTGATGCAGACCCATAGGCCAGGCTCCCATAATCAAGCCGGACCTGCACAACGGCTCCGTACAATCGCAGCAGCGTGCAGCGATCTGCACCCCAAGAGGTGTGGCTCAGGCAGCGGAGGGCGTTGAGGTGCCGCCAGCACTTTTGATTCAGCTGAGTAATATGAGGAACCCATGTGAGCCGGGCATCAAAGACGAGTCCTAAGAAGCGGCAAGTGTCCACCACTTCAAGCAGGTGGCCGTCGAGGGAAAGTTCAGGATGAGGGTGGACCGTCTGACGCCTGCAGAAGTGTATAACTCGAGTCTTGGCTGCAGAGAACTGAAAACCATGAGTCAGAGCCCATGACGCTGCCTTGGGAACCGCTACTTGCAGCCTGCGTTCAGCGACTCCCGTAGTCATGGAGCTGAAGGAGATGCAGAAGTCGTCGACATACAAAGAAGGAGATACTGATGACCCACGGCTGCAGCCAGACCATTAATGGCCATGAGAAATAAGGAGACGCTCAACACCGAGCCCTGCGGGACCCCATTTTCCTGCATATAAGATGAACTAGAGGCGGCACCCGCTTGCACCCGGAAAGAGCGGTGCAATAAAAAGGTTTGAAGAAAAGCCGGGAGCTGACCACGAAGACCCCAGTCATGTAACGTAGCAAGGATGTGATGCCTCCATGTGGTGTCATACGCCTTCCGCAGATCAAAAAATACAGCAACGAGATGGTGACGTCGGGCAAGGGCCGTACGGACAGCAGATTCCAGCCACACCAAATTGTCCACTGCAGACCGGCCCTGACGGAAGCCACCCTGGGATGGAGCGAGGAGACCGCGCGACTCAAGGACCCAACACAAACGCCGCCCCACCATACGTTCGAGCAATTTGCACAAATCGTTGGTGAGGGTAATGGGACGATAGCTGTCCACCGCCAGTGGGTCCGCACCAGGCTTCAAGATGGGGACAATAACACCCTCTCGCCATGGCGACGGGAACACGCCTTCGTTCCAAATGCGGTTAATATCGCGAGAATGCGTCTCTGGCAGTCGCTGGAGAGATGCTTCAGCATCTGCGTGTGGATGCAGTCTGGTCCTGGTGCTGTATCAGGGCAATTGGCGAGGGCAGCGAGGAATTCCCTCTCGCTGAAAGGAGCATTGTATTTTTCAGAAGACGCGTGTGGAAGTTGACCCTAATATGTCTGGCTTAAACAAACAGACAGTGTTGCATAAATGCAACCATGTGACATTTTGATGTGCACTATCCTTCAGATGATCACTCCACTTGGTCAGTCATGCTGTATGTGGTGTACATCTTGACATGGTTCATATCGGACATCATATATTTTTAAAACAAGCAATTTGTTCTTTCCAGTGTAGTATGTATGCCTAAACCCATACAGTAAATATAATACATGACAACACTGAATTTGAAAATTCAAATTTGGTTGCCACCCTGATGTTTGTACAAAGAATAAATTACTTTTCTGCAAATAGATTCTGAAATTATGTAAAGCCTCAGTTTCATTATAATAGGTAGCAGCCAAGAGCAAGGAAATGTCTGGCCATAGTGAGGTTTAACACGGCAAAAATTGGGGAAATGTGCCATTTCATTTTCAATATTTTCGTTTGCTTTTGTTATATAATTTAGAACACTTGCTCCCCACAGAATTTGAAACTATAGAATTACTGAAGTAATCTGTAAACTAATTTGTGAAGCAATTGTCCTTAATTGGGCCGTCAGTGGTGCCTCGACCCTACTTATGTTAAGCTACCATGGAACATGCCATATCCCAGTCAGTTTGCTGCACTAATTGTAACACTTACAGAACAAAAGCCACTAAATATTACATGCAGTACATGTGTGTGAAGCTACAGTTAGGGAACGGGACAACTTTGCTTTACACCCTTTATGTGTAAAATCTTAACCACTTTCACTAGGCCCAAATATAATGAGAATTAAATCATGTCTAAAAGTGCGAAAATTACGGAACAAACCAGAGTCAAACACCTTAATCTCAAAGTCCATTCTCTGTTGTGTACAAAATTGTGTCTTGTGATACGTACTGACACTGCATACAACATAATGTGTTAAGTTTGTCACAGGAATAACTTTATTACCAATCTAGAGGGATATCGAAAATGTTGCAGAAGTGGATGGCTTTGAATATATCCACATGAAACTAAACTGAAACGTTCAAAGGAATTTTACATTGCAATGTTACAAATTATTTTTCTACCAGCTTTATGTGATTTTTTCACGGCATATACACTGCCATTTTTTTGTTATAAGATAAATGATCATTTAACGACAAAATAAACACATAATTGTAGCAAGCAACAATGTTCGTCAAGACAGATATTCATTAAACTAAGTGCTATAAGTTACAAAAATATCAGTGGATGTAAACAATACGTGAATGTTCCAACACCATAAGCACACTCATATTGACAGAAGAATGTTGAAGATCAGGTGAGTAGATCACATAACTAATGAGGAGGTATTGAATAGGATTGGGGAGAAGAGAAGTTTGTGGCACAACTTGACTAGAAGAAGGAATCGGTTAGTAGGACATGTCCTTAGGCATCAAGGGATCACAAATTTAGCATTGGAGGGTAAAAATCGTTGAGGAAGACCAAGAGATGAATACGCTAAGCAGATTCAGAAGGATGTAGGTTGGAGTAGGTACTGGGAGATGAAGGAGCTTGCACAGGATAGATTAGCATGGAGAGCTGCATCAAACCAGTCTCAGGACTGAAGACCACAACAACATTGACAATATGAACCACGTTATGTTTACCTCCCTTTTTTCACAAAAATAACAGCAGTGACAAAATACACCATTGCACTTCTTATAAAAAAGTAACGAAACATTTCACTAGTATAGTTGAGAAATCGTCAAAAAGCTGTTGCCAAACAGGTATTTTGTCTTCCTCTCCTAAGTAATCGTACCACTAAAAGACTGTCAGTGCAAGGAAAACAGGTATTTACTGATGATGCGTAATTTTGTTGCTCGTAAAAAGAGTTGTCAACACGTTTCACTTGGCCGCATGCAAAAACGGTAACTATCGTAGTAACATAAGGAATTTCGCAGTAACTACGTTAACTGTACATCTACATGTGAAAAGGCAACATGACAAGACTATTTATTGTTAAAATTAATGCCAAATTTCAGTTATAAATGAGAAAACCAATAACTATCTCAAATGATTCACGCGTATGCAGTCCATGTTATTGAAGATGACATGTAAACACCAAAGATAAAGTTGTCCACGCCAGGTTCATCCAAAGCGAAGCAATCCTATTGGCTCTAGCTACCTTGAAATTCTATTGGTTGGTCTCGTTTCGAGCCGAGCTGTCCCCCAACGGAAAGTCTCCGCAGCAGCTGGAAACATGCTAAATAATTTTCATTAAATATTCTTTTTATAAGATAAATGTGGCGTAGGTTCTTGAAATAGCACAAGGAAACCACTTTATACTAATATATTCTTACTAGGACACAGTTCACACCATTAAATATTTGCAATTACGTTACGACAGAAACAAATGCCAGCGCAGCACAATAGCTTGCGTAGGGGAGAGTGGGGGAAATACACGGACCTAAGGAAAAATCGATGTGAACCATTCGTTACGTCATTAAAACGTACGAAAATAAGTAGATACCATACAATGGACATTTCTCCACATGTTCCAATCGTCTGTAAATAGTTATAAACAGTACCTTAATTTTGAACATTAAAATAAAAAAAAGTGCAAATGCGTGGTATTCCTCACCCCTGAGGGTAATGACACGCAAAGTACTGGGTAATAACACGTAAAACAAACAAACCATAAAAATGTACAATAATTGCTATTTTTATTTGCTTATTAGTTACCACAAATAGTAAACAGTATATTTAAGAACGAAATAATGTAATTCTACAAACATCTCTTATAATTTTCGTTTTTACCACTATTGATGTGAAAAGAGTTCATTTTCTCATACAGCAAAGATCGCACTTGTAACCTTTTGGAGTGTTCCAGCCACTACATTCTTCATGACTCCATCTGCTACAAGAAACACATCGGTACCATAGTTCTCCATCTTTCCCAAACTCTCCACAAACTAAACAGACATCTTCTGAAATCGCCAATGGATCGATATCATCCATTTCATCGTCATCACAAATGTTCTGCAAGTCCAGATTTAGGTCATCGTCGCTGCTACTTTCACATTCTTGGTGGTTTTTCTTCTTATATAATGTCTGTTTCTTCTTTGAGACTTTTTTAAGTTGCAGATATCTGCACTTATCTGCTTTATCCTTAAGATTTCTTTTCTTGTTTCCTTCAGCTTTCTTTTTCATGGCTTCTTTTTGTTTCTTTATTGATAACTCCGTTAGCAGTTTATTCTTATCTGGAGTTGCTGTAAGAATCACTGACTTTCCCTTAGGCTTTCCCTTGGCTTGTTTCGTCTTAGGAAGAACTTGTTTTTGTTTTGGAACAGGAGATATGTCAAATACACTAACGTGCTTGACACATGCACTTTTAGTTGATGTTGTGACCTCTTCTAAGCCTACTAGAAGTGGAACATCTTCTGCTGAAGATCCAGGAATCTGTTCTTGACTCCTTTTGGGGATATGTGGCTCGTTTGTAGAAGCAACCACTTCATTTCCATTTGTTGCATTCGGAACCTCTTCATCTTTAAGGACAATATCTCTGAAGATCTCACATTGTTGTAAGTCGTCATGCTGAAATTTGTTTGAACTAAAAGGGCAAATCTCGCATGCCTTAAACCATGGCTGCCCTTTGTCCAAGATAGCGACCTTAATATATACCTTGTTACAAAGTTCTGCTAACTCATATGGTGTAATTTTTTGAAACACCTGTGATTTCATATACATGTCACATTTACGATTGAAGGCTGATTTCAAAGAGGAAAATAATGCAACATCTAGTGGTTGAAGCTTGTGAGAAGTGTGTGGAGGTATGGTAACCATGACAATAGAATGTTTTTTACAAAATTCAAAAATATCAAGTGAAATGTGGCTGCTGTGCTTATCTAAAATCAGCAGCACAGTGTCATCAATAGTTGATTTTACATTATTCTGAAAATGTTGGATCCATTCGAAAAATAATGACTCGTTGGACCAGCCATTGACAGAACAACTATATATTGCTCCAACTGGTCCACCTTTACTTAAGAGATTTGACATCCTCTTCCTGGGGAAGATAAACATACGGGGGATGTAGGTACCAGCAGCACTGAAACAACATATCACAGTCACGTTTTTCCCCCTTTCCCAAGACATAGCCCCACCTATTTGTTTAACACCTTTAGGAGCCAAAATTCTGTCTGGTTTTTGTATAGTATTTATGCCCGTTTCATCGACGTTGAACACTCCCCCTCTTTAAATTTATATTTTTCAAAGACACGTTCTAAATGTTTAAAATATGCATGAATCTCTTCTTCATTAAATGCCTGTATTCTGTTAATGCTAGTTGCTTCAGGTTTCCTCATGATAATACTTGGGTTTCTTTTTAAAAATAGAGCTAGCCAATCCTTTCCAGGTAACCTAGATGACTTATCAAAATTGTTTGCAATGTTGTTAGCCTCTGAATACTCAAATGCAATCTTTCGCAGCTGGATGCATGTAATGCCATAGAACAGCTTGGCCATTGTAAAAACATCATCCCTAATCTCAATTTCCTGTTCTGTCGAAAATGTTGGGTTTCTTCCAAGTTTTGGACCCTCGGTATTTTTAACCTTCATTCTCGTTCGCAGTGTAGCTTCATGAATCCCGAAAGCTCTTGATACTTCCCCTATTTTTCTTCCAGATTTGATGGCATCAAGAAGAGCCTTGCAAAGTTCCTCTTGCGTCCATTTTGCTTTATGGGTTTTTCTTTTATAATATCTACCCATCTGATTTAAAAAAAAAAACCTCATTAGTATTGAGAATATAACATGCAAAGGGGAATGCCACGCACTTCAACAGCTGCGTGGCATTACCCAATGTAAGTTCGTTGACTAACCTAAGCATAACTCGGCACCTAATTAAATAGCGGGACAAATCTACGATTAAATTAAAGGTTTCATCTAGGGTTAGTAGTTGATACTCAAGAATTACATTAAAGCAACTTATAGTAGCACTTACCTTGCAAAATACAGCTGACCAAAATTACATGAGACACGCCGAAAATAAACAATACTTCACTGCTCCAACAATGCCACTGGAAAATGGCTGGCGTAAGCTGCATAGTAGTTGTTACTCCTGCCGGCAGGGTGTAGCACCAACTGGGAACAGCATGCGCCATTCAAACTGCGTAAATCAGCCTGCGTGGGATTTCGCACATGCGTGTAATTCCCCCACCTTCCCCTACCTTATTCCAGCTAACACCAGAACGAACAGAACAAAACAGACTAGACAGAAGAATGAGCATTGCATTATATTTTATACTGTTACAAAGATAATATTTCTTTTAATTACTTACACACTATAATCTCATACAATAAAAATATTTTTTTTTTTGCATCTGCCGATCTACGAGGGCATTTCAATAAGTAATGCAACACATTTTTTTTCTGAAACAGGGGTTGTTTTATTCAGCATTGAAATACACCAGGTTATTCCCCAATCTTTTAGCTACACAACATTATTTTTCAGCGTAATCTCCATTCAATGCTACGGCCTTACGCCACCTTGAAATGAGGGCCTGTATGCCTGCACAGTACCGTTCCACTGGTCGATGTCGGAGCCAACGTCGTACTGCATTAATAACTTCTTCATCATCCGCGTAGTTCCTCCCACGGATTGCGTCCTTCATTGGGCCAAACATATGGAAATCCGACGGTGCGAGATCGGGGCTGTAGGGTGCATGAGGAAGAACAGCCCACTGAAGTTATGTGAGCTCCTCTCGGGTGCGAAGACTTGTGTGAGGTCTTGCGTTGTCATGAAGAAGGGGAAGTTCGTTCAGATTTTTGTGCCTACGAACACGCTGAAGTAGTTTCTTCAATTTCTGAAGAGTAGCACAATACACTTCAGAGTTGATCGTTTGACCATGGGGAAGGACATCGAACAGAATAACCCCTTCAGCGTCCCAGAAGACTGTAACCATGGCTTTACCAGCTGAGGGTATGGCTTTAAACTTTTTCTTGGTAGGGGAGTGGGTGTGGCGTCACTCCATTGATTGCCATTTGGTTTCAGGTTCGAAGTGATGAACCCATGTTTCATCGCCTGTAATAATCTTTGACAAGAAATTGTCACCCTCAGCCACATGACGAGCAAGCAATTCCGCACAGATGGTTCTCCTTTGCTCTTTATGGTGTTCGGTTAGACAACGAGGGACCCAGCGGGAACAAACCTTTGAATATCCCAACTGGTGAACAATTGTGACAGCACTACCAACAGAGATGTCAAGTTGAGCACTGAGTTGTTTGATGGTGATCCGTCGATCATCTCGAACGAGTGTGTTCGCACCCTCCGCCATTGCAGGAGTCACAGCTGTGCACGGCCGGCCCGCACGCGGGAGATCAGACAGTCTTGCTTGACCTTGCGGCGATGATGACACACGCTTTGCCCAATGACTCACCGTGCTTTTGTCCACTGCCAGATCACCGTAGACATTCTGCAAGCGCCTATAAATATCTGAGATGCCCTGGTTTTCCGCCAAAAGAAACTCGATCACTGCCCATTGTTTGCAACGCACATCCTTTACAGACGCCATTTTAACAGCTCCATACAGCGCTGCCACCTGTCGGAAGTCAATGAAACTATACGAGACGAAGCGGGAATGTTTGAAAATATTCGACAAGAAATTTCCGGTTTTTTCAACCAAAATTGGCCGAGAAAAAAAAAGTGTTGCATTACTTATTGAACTGCCCTCTTATATTGTATATTTTATAGTTAGTGTTATTACCTTTCGCATAAATCGATATTTGCAATTCATTTTGAGTCACATACAGTCATTTTTATTTATGTTTCACCTCGATGATGGTGAATATTTCAAAAGGGACACTACAGGGTCCCGGCAGCCTGCTGGCTGGGTCCTCTTCTCCGGAGGAGGCACCTTGCAAAGATGGAGGGGCTGGGTACAGCTGCTGACGATACCTCATAGGGTTCCCTCAGACGAGAAATCCATCAGTTGGATAATGCCTAACGATGGAATGGGGAAGTCTGCCCAAACACCAGGGCAGCACTGCTGGGTGTCCAACACTCGGCAGTTTGTCACAGGCCGTGACTACATCTCCTGCCTTCGTGCTAGGATCAATGCCCTGCCTACTCAGGCATGGCTGCTACGTGGGCAGGAGGGTAACACAAGGTGCCGGGGAGGCTGCAACGCCACAGAGACAGCCAACCATGTTATCCAGCAGTGCTGGAGGACCGACGGAGCACACATTGCCCAACATGTCGCCGTGGCGTCCTATCTGGTGCGAGGCTTACGTCTAAGAGACTATGATGTTCTTCTGGAGCCTCACCTGCGGACATCACAAGGATTGAAGACACCTGATGTAGTGGCAGTCCGTGGTGAAACAGCACGCATTATTGATGCCCAGGTGATTGGCGACAGCCTCGACCTCTATCGCTGTCATAGGGAGAAGGTCGCAATCTATGACAAGCAGGCCGTCCATGCAGAGGTGCGAGAGCATTTTCCAGCAGTCCGGAGCATCATCACCACGTCAGCAACCATCAATTGGCGTGGAGTCTGGTCTCCAGCATCTGCAAAAGCGCTCCAGGAGGTGGGTGTGACCAAAGGACATCTTTCTACACTCAGCACAAGAGTGCTATTGGGCAGTATGATGGCGGCGTGGCGTTTCGACACCATGACTGCCCCTCGCCGCTGCACGATGAACCGCACTGGTGTTGGTTAGGATGAGCTCAATCCTTCCGCTGCTGCCTGGCGTCTCAGGCATAATACCTGCTTTTATTCTTGTGTTTGTGTCCATTTGTTAGTGTTTCTGTATGACATCTTGTAAACCTGCTCCACAGGTAACACTACACTGTATTATTCACAAACATGAATAAAACCAGCTAATATAGCCAAATGCCTCGTCATCTAATTTACTGACGCACATGAATAGATCGTGGTGGTGGTTGCTGGGATATTTAAGGGGGACTAAACAGCGAAGGTCATCAGTCCCCCATTCCAAAAACAGGCGAGACATAAATTCAAGAAGCAGGTAAAACCCCAAGGGGACGGAGACTCCCCCCAGGCCCTAAAAGAACACAAATGCGACAACAAACACTACAGACAAGAAGAGGACAGATGAACACCAGACAAAAAGAAACAGAAGAAAAGAAGATGGCCGGAGACTGGTTGACTGGCCACAAGAACAAAAAAAAGTGAAAGAGTCAACCATCCGACGACACACAAAAAACAGCAACAAATATTGAGAGACGCGAGGACAAAAGACACAGAAAGGGAAAGGAGCAGGACCTCCCTAAATGGAACCATAAAAACGACTACCACAGATAAAATTTAAAACGTCATCAGCCATGGAGGCATCGTCACATAAAACCAAAGGCAAAGTGCCCGGGAGATTAAAAGACTGCCGGAGGGTGCACAGTTGGGGACACTCCAGCAAAATGTGGGCGACCGTCAGCCGGAACCCACACCGACACAGGGGCGGATCCTCCTGACGCAAAAGATGGCCGTGCGTCAGGTAGGTATGGCCGATGCGGAGCTGACACAGGACGACAGAGTCCCTGCGAGAAGCCCGCAGTGAGGAGCGCCACACATCGGTCGTATCCTTGACAGCCTGCAGTATATTCGGGGATGTCATGCCACGCCACTCAGCAGTCCACATCCCAAGCACCTTACGGCGCAACACCAGCTGCTGATCACGAGCCGTGAGGCCGATTTCCAAAGCTGGGGCGTCGATCGCCCCTTTGGCCAGCCTGTCGACACGTTCGTTCCCCAGGATGCCAACGTGACCTGGCGTCCAAATAAAGACCACCGAACGACCAGAGCAGGTAATGGCAGAAACAGACTCCTGAATAGAGGACACCAGAGGAGAAGAGGTATAGCAGCGGTCGATGCCCTGGAGGCTGCTCCGGGAGTCACTGCAGATGACGCTGGACGTACCTGAGCAGGAATGCATATGCTCAAGAGCGCGCAATATGGCCACCAGCTCAGCAGTAAAAATACTGCAGCCAGCCGGCAAGGAGCGCTGTTCAACATGGGCAGCGTGAGCAAAAGCGTAGGCAGTGCGACCATCAACCAGGGAACCTTCAGTGAAGACAGTCTCACAGCCCGAAAATGAGACGAGGAGCGCAAGAAAACGGCGACGGAGGGCCACAGGCGGAACCGAGTCCTTGGGTCCCTGTGCCAAGTCCAGACGGACGGACGGCTGGGGCAAACACCAGGGAGGCGTAGGTGCACGGACCCGGAAGGGAGGCAGAAGAGGGAATGACCCCAGTTTGGACAGCAGGGACTGGACGCGGACAGCTATGGAAAGGCCAGACCTAGGTCGCCGTTCCGGCAGATGGAGGACCATGGCAGGGAATAGCAGGCGACGATTGGGATGGCCCGGAGAGCAATGCACGTGGACAGCATAGTCGGCAGGCAGTCGATGGTAGCAAATCCGCAGTGGGGGAACCCTGGCCTCCACCAGTAGACTATCCACGGGGCTCGTACGAAAAGCGCCAGTGGCAAGCCGAACCCCACAGTGGTGTATGGGGTCTAACAACTTAAACACTGAGGGTGATACAGACCCATAGGCCAGGCTCCCATAATCAAGCCTGGACTGCACAAGGGCTCTGTATAATCGCAACAGCGTGCAGCGATCCGCACCCCAAGAGGTGTGGCTCAGGCAGCGGAGGGCGTTGAGGTGCCGCCAGCACTTTTGCTTCAGCTGAGTAATATGAGGAACCCATGTGAGCCGGGCATCAAAGACAAGTCCTAAGAAGCGGCAAGTGTCCACCACTTCAAAAAGGTGGCCGTCGAGGGAAAGTTCAGGATGAGGGTGGACCGTCTGACGCCTGAAGAAGTGTATAACTCGAGTCTTGGCTGCAGAGAACTGAAAACCATGAGTCAGAGCCCATGATGCTGCCTTGGGAACCGCTACTTGCAGCCTGCGTTCAGTGACTCCCGTAGTCGTGGAGCTGAAGGAGATGCAGAAGTCGTCGACATACAAAGAAGGAGACACTGATGACCCACGGCTGCAGCCAGACCATTAATGGCGACTAGAAATAAGGAGACGCTCAACACAAAGCCCTGCGGGACCCCATTTGCCTGTGTATAAGAGGAACTAGAGGTGGCACCGACTTGCACCCGGAAAGAGCGGCGCAATAAAATGGTTTGCAGAAAAGCTGGGAGCCGACCACGAAGACCCCACTCATGCAACGTAGCAAGGATGTGATGCCTCCATGTGGTGTCATACACCTTCCGCAGATCAAAAAAGACAGCAACGAGATGCTGACGTCGGCCAATGGCCGTACGGATAGCAGATTCCAGCCGCGCCAAATTGTCCGCTGCAGACCGGCCCCGACGGAAGCCACCCTGGGATGGAGCGAGGAGACCGCGCGACTCAAGGACCCAACACAAACGCCGCCCCACGATACGTTCGAGCAATTTGCACAAAACGTTTGTGAGGGTATTGGGACGATAGCTGTCCACCGCCAGTGGGTCCGCACCGGGCTTCAAGATGGGGACAATAAGCTCTCTCGCCATTGCGACGGGAACACGCCCTCGCTCGAAATGCGGTTAAAGATGGTGAGGATGTGTGTCTGGCAGTCCCTGGAGAGATGCTTCAGCATCTGTGCGTGGATGCAGTCTGGTCCTAGTGCTGTATCAGGGCAATCGGCTAGGGCAGCGAGGAATTCCCTCTCGCTGAAAGGAGCATTGAGCATTGTATTTTTCAGAACGACGCGTGTGGAATGATAACGGCGTCTGCTCGGCTCGCTCCTTTAGAGAGCGAATGGCGGAGGGGGGGGGGGGGTAATTTGCTGTCGCAGAGCTCCTAGCAAAGTGCGTGGCAAGGTGTTCAGCAATGGCGGCATCGTCCGTGCAGACAGCGCAGTCCAGCGAGATCGCAGGGACACCCATACGGGTCTGGTATCCATAAATCCGCCGGATCCGGGACCACACGAGCGAGGGGGAGACACGGGAGCCCAAGAATGAGACATACCTCTCACAGCACTCCTGCTTACGCCGTGCAATAAGACGATGGGCCAAGGCACGGAGCCTCTTAAAGGCTATGAGGTTCTCCAGAGACGGGTGCCGCCTATGACGCTGGAGAGCCCGCCTATGGTCGCGAATGGCCTCAGCAATCTCTGGCGACCACCAGGGTACAGCTCCGAGGGAGACCAGAAGAGCGGGGGATAGCAGTCTCGGCCACAGTAATGATCGACGTGGTCAAGACACGGACCATCTCGTCAATGTCATCCTGTGGGGGAGACTCAGTGGTTGCAGCAGAAGTAAACGCCGGCCAGTCATCCCTGTGGAGAGCCCAGCGGGGCAGGCGCCCAGAAGAATGACACCGGGGCAGTGACAAATAGATGGGAAAATGGTCACTATCACACAGGTCAGGATGCACCCTCCAGTGGAGGGATGGGACAAGACCGGGGCTGCAAAGAGAGAGATCGATGGCTGAGAACGTTTCATGGGCCACACTGAAATGCGTGGGAGCACCGGTGTTCAAGAGGCTAAGGTCGAGCTGAGCCAACACATGCTCCACGGCACGACCGCGGTCATCTACGACAGTCCCACCCCGTAGAGGGTTGTGGGCATTGAAATCGCCCAGAAGCAGCAATGGTGGAGGGAGCTGAGCCAGCAGCGCAGCCAAGACATGTCGGGGGAGCTCCCCATCCGGAGGAATGTAAACAGAACAAACAGTAATGGCTGGTGAGAGCTCAACCCTGACAGCGACGGCCTCTAAAGGCGTCAGAAGGGGTACTGGCGAGCTACAGACAGAGTGGTGAACAAAGAGGCAAACTCCACCTGATGCTCGTTGACAGGCAGCACGGTTCTTGTAGTATCCCTGATAACCACCAACGGCGGGGTCCGCATTGCTGGGAACCAAGTTTCCTGCAGAGCAATGCAGAGAACAGGGGAAACACTCAGAAGCATCCAGAGCTCAGGCAGGTGGCGGAAATAACAGCCGCAATTCCACTGGAGAATGGAAGCAGTAAGGGACTGGGAGGGCGTGAAGGCGACTAAGAGGCAGACGGCGCCTCAGAACCAACTGCTGCCACCGGGGGAGACTCAGCTGAGGCCATAGGAAAGGCCCCCGAGGGTTCCGTGAGGCGAGGATCTCCACCTCATCCCCGGAGCCAGGACTATGTACAGCAGGCGGCACTGAAACCACTGGAACATCCTTCTTTTTGGACACATTCCGTTCCTTCTTCTCGTGTCTGCCCTTAGGGTGAGAGGGCTGGGAGGCTGACAACGACGGAGAAGCCCTACGATCAGCAGGTGGCGGAAACTTCAGCCACTGGCTGACATCCGGCTGGGTAAGAGAAGAAACAGAGGAAGGGAGATCCCCGAGGGACCCCTTCCGCGAGAGAGGAACCGGCATAGGCAACGCCGGTGGAGAAGGAGTGGGAGGGATCGAGCCCCCCGGTTTTTGAGCAGACGTCACACCCGAAGTAAGCGTGGGGGGAGTGACAGAAGAGGATTGGCACCTAACGGCAAAGGGGGCAACAGTGGAAGGCGTGCCATCCGACATGAGGGGGGCAAACAGAGAGGCATGGCCCCGAGGGCCCACTGAAGGCGGCACAGAGGAGGCGACAACCGCCGCTCGCGAGGGCGACGATGACGTGGTTGCAGCATAAGATGTTCGAAGGGAAGCAGGATACAACCTTTCAAATTTCAGTTTTGCCTCTCGATAAGTAAGCTGGTCCAAGGTCTTAAATTCCATTATCTTCCGCTCCTTATGAAGAACGGGGCAATCTGGCGAGCATGGAGAGTGGTGCTCCCCACAGTTGACACAGACAGGCGGAGGCGCACATGGAGAGTCGGGATGAGAGGGGCGTCCGCAATCTCGACATGTGGCGCTGGATGGGCAACGGGAGGACATGTGCACAAACTTCCACCACTGGAAGCACCACATTGGGGGAGGGACGTAGGGATTGACGTCACAATGGTAAACCATTACCTTGACCTTCTCGGGCAAGACATCACCCTCGAAGGCCAAGATAAAGGCACCGGTGGCCACCCTGTTAGCCTTGGGTCCTCGATGTACACGACGGACAAAATGCACTCCACGTCGTTCTAAGTCAGCTCTCAGCTCCTCATCGGATTGTAACAATAGGTCACGATGGTAAATAATCCCCTGGACCATATTTAAGCTACTGTGGGGAGTGACGGTAACAGGGACGTCACCCAGCTTATCACACAAGAGCAACGCTCGTGACTGGGCTGGGGAAGACGTCTTGAGGAGGATGGACCCATTCCTCATTTTAGACAATCCCGAATCTTCCCCAAACTTATCCTCCAGGTGTTCCACAAAAAACAGAGGCTTCGTCGTAAGAAAGGAGTCACCATCAGTCCTGCTGCAGACAAGGTATTGCGGTACATAAGGCTCCCGCTTGGCACTAGATCTACATCCCTCTCATGGCGCAGCCAACGAGGGGAACGACTGAGGGTCATATTGTGCAGCATCAAAGTCTACTCTGCCTCGCTTAGAGACGCTGGTGGCCGTGCGACCACCAGCTTGGTGTGATTTATTGCGCTTCATTGCGCCACATCCGCCCAGATGCCACCTACTCCGAACGAGGGCTCTCCCCAAGGGCGCCATCCAGCCAAAGCAACGAGTACCTGGTCGATATCCCATTGCCCGGAGTCCCCGTGCCCCAGACAAGATGGGCACATACTCCTTGGCATGCATGGGGAGGAAACAGCTCTGGCATCTGCAGTACGATCCCTGCGTGATCAGGGGCTACCACCAAGGGGGTACATGACGACCCCACCACAACGGACTGGCTACCGTGCTGGATTTTAGGTGTTGAAAGGGTCCACAGTTGTCGTGGGCGCTAAGAAGGGGATTGCGCACAAGACGAGAAGGAGGTAACCCAGAAGACGTTGGGTGTAAATCCCGCCACACGACAATAAGGAACATGCAAGATGGTGGTGCATGATGGACCAATAGAAAAACACCACGTAAGGCGTCCTTCCCCAAATGGCACGTACTAACAACGGAAATTTGGAAAAATGGAGGTCAAACCCAAGAGGGGATCATCACAGAAGGCCGAAAAGTTTGAGACTCCTTTTAGTCGCCTCTTACGACAGGCAGGAATACCGCAGGCCTATTCTAACCCCCGAACCCACAGGGGGAAATCAAAGATGCGCCGAATCTTCATCCACACCTGGCGGGGTGAAGTACAGGAATCAATGGTGGAAACGTACCTCTCCCAGCACTCCTGTTTCCGCATTTTCATGAGCCGCCGGACCTGAGCACGGAGACGTTTGAATAAAATGAGGTTCTCAAAAGACGGGTGCTGCTTATGTCGCTGAAGAGCCCGCCGACGCCCTTTAATGGCTTCAGCGACCTCCGGCGACCACCAAGGCACTGACTTTCGCCGGGGCACCCTAACGAATGAAGAATGGTACGTTCCGCAGCGGAAACAATCGCTGCAGTCAGTGTCTCAACCACCACATCGATGGTACCGTGGGGGAGAGATTCAACAGTGGCAGCAGAGGAGAACACTTCACAGTTTGCCTTGCTAAATGCCCATCTGAGCAAGGGTTCATGGGAGCGACGCTGGGGTAGTGAAGGGAAGATGGGAAAATGGTCACTACCATACAAGTCGTCATGGACTCTCCAGTGGACTGATGGTAAAAGCCCTGGGCTGCACAACGACAGATCTATGGCCGAGAACGTGCCATGTGCCACACTGAAATGTGTGGCGGCGCCAGTGTTTAAGAGGCAGAGGTCTAGTTGGGAGATCAGGTTCTCGTCATCTCTGCCTCAGCCAGTAATCTTCGTTCCGCCCCACAGGGGATTGTGGGCGTTAAAATCCCACAGGAGAAGAAAAGGTGTGGGGAGTTGAGGGACAAATGCAGCCAATTTGGCCAGGGAGTCTGTACCACCTGGAGGGAGATAGACACTGCAGACGGTTATGTCCTGGGTAGTCCTTAGTGTGACAGCCATAGCTTCCAATGAAGTGTGAAGGGGCACAGGAGCACTATATACAGAGGTAAGGACATACACGCAAGCTCCACCTGGCACACTATTGTAAACGCTACGGTTACATTAATAGCCCCTGTAACCACGAAGGACAGGGGTCTGCATTGCCGGGAACCAGGTTTTCTGGAGGGCAATACAGAAAGCAGGTGTCATGCTTAGAAGCTGACGCAGCTCAGGGAGATGGCTAAAATAACCGCCACAATTCCACTGGAGGATTGTACAAAGCATGTCCTGTAGGGGCATGAAGGCACTGAAAAAGCAAATTACTTCACAGAGTCACATGCTGCCACTGACTGAGTGACTGACGTCGCAGCTTCCATCGTTTCTGAGGAGACGGCCAGATCCAGGTGATCAGGGGATGCAAAGAGCTCGGCTTTATCCTCAGAGGCTGAGCTGACAGGAAACGGTGGCGCGGGAACCGCTGGGTCCTTATTCTTCTTAGAGAGCTTCCTCTCCTCTCTCTTGTCTTTGGGAGGAGCGTTTGCAAGCTGGGAGGGCTTTCCTGACGCATTGTGTGGAACGGAGGAAGTGCGTGAAGCCCTTCGACCAGCAGCTGGTGGCTTCTTCAGCCACTGGCTAGTGTCTTGTCAGACACTGGTAAAGTCCTTGGAAGGGACTCCCGCAAGGGACCCCTTCCGAACGAGTGAAGCCTGAGGAGGCTGTTGCTCTCCAGCTGAGCAGCCAGAGGAGGCTGTTGATCTCCGGCTGAGGAGCTGGAGGAGGCTCTTGCTCCCCTGGCTGAGCAGCCGGAGAAGGCTGTTGCCTCTCCAGCTGAGAGGTGGGGATGGATGTCCCCAGCTGTGTGGGGTCCACTGCTCCCAAACTGGGTATTTTGGGAGTAGTGGAAGAGAGAGTGGCCCCTACCAGCGGTGGGGCAGGCGTAACTTGACTGTTCTGTGGGCCAACTGAGAAGGGAGTCTTTGCAGGAACTGGTGGTGGCAGAGCTACAGCAGCATCCCTTTGTAATGTTTTTAGACACCACGGCACCAGGAGCCGTTATTTTGGCGACTCTGTTCGGGCAGTAGTCCTTTAGACAACCATAGAGCGTCGCCAGACACTCCATCTCCCGTAACCGAGAGAGAGAAATGCCGGCCACCACAGGTTTGTCAAAGGCCCCGGAAATGTCTGCCCTGACTCCAAGAACATACTTCTTCATAGATGAGTGTACAATACTGGCTGCCTGGTATATTGCATCAGATGTTGATTTGCCTTTCCGAAAGCCATATTACAGGATACTCATGCCATGTAGAATTCTGTGACTCGACAGTCTAGACACTAACAGTTTTTCAAAGGTCTTTCCCATTACATCTAACAGACAGATTAGTCTATATGAGTTAGGGACCATGGGCTCCTTGTCTGGATCCTTTTTTATAATGACTACTTCCGCTATTTTCCAGCAAGTTGGGAAAGTTTGCGTCTCCAGGCATCTGTTGTAGATCTTTGCTAGCACCGGGGCCGCCTTGGGTGCAAGACACTGCAGAACTTCCGCAGGAATTGCATCCAGTCCCGGTGCTTTTCGTTTTGCAAAGGACGAGATGGCATATGCCACCTCCTCTGATGAGAAAGGCTATACCTGTATAATGTTATGATAGTCATTCTGGTCTTGTTGCCTCAATACCAATTGCATCTCTTCGTCTGAGTCAGGTTGGTCGTCAGGCAGGAGCATGCGCAGCAGCTCTTCGGCCGTTTCCAGCCAGTTTGTCGTCATTTGGTATGTGTCTCCAATCTTTACGGTAGAGAGATGCATTGGCGAGTGTATTTCTTCCTCTTATTATTTTACATGGTATACCCCAAGGATCAAGGGCTAAGTGAGACGTTACAAAGTCTTCCCAACTCAGTTGGCAATGTTGGAGTAAAGTTTCTTTGAATATACTTTTTGCCCGTCTGTAAATGGCGAGATGGTGCTGTCGTTCCTCCAGGGTAAAAGACTTTTGATAATTGCGGCGCGCTCTTCTCATAGACTGCCGGAGCCTCGTCAGATCTCCCCCCTGCGGGTTCGGGGGTAAGAATAGACCTGTGGTATTCCTGCCTGTCGTAAGAGGCGACTAAAAGGAGTCTCAAACGTTTCGGTCTCATGTGATGGTCCCCTGTCGGGTTTGACTTCCATATCTCAAAATTTTTCCGAAGAACGAGCCGATTGGGGAAGGGGGCCTTACTTGGTGCATTGTGTCCATCTTGCGTTGAGAACTTTCGCCAGCTTATTCGTCGTTGCGTTGCAGTCCTGCCCACTCACCATCGCTTGGTCATGGATACGTTCCTCCATGCACTTTTCATCTTGAGCTGTGCAGTGCCATTTTCTGCACTGACGACGACCATGGACCACATGTCGCCTAACATCCAGCATGGTAGCCAGTCCATTGTGGTGGGGCTGCCATGTACCCTGTTAGTTGTAGCCCCATGGCAACACAGGGATCGTTCTACTGATGCCTGCGCTGTTTGCTCCCCACATATGCCAAGGAGTAGATGCCCGACTCCCTGGGGCATTGGGACTCCCTGCAATGGCCATCCTGCCAGGTGGCTATTGCTGTGGCTGGGTGGCGCCCGTGGGGAGGGCCCTTGGTCGGAGTAGGTGGCATCAGGGCGGATGACCCGCAATGAAGTGTGGTACATCATCTCTCGCTGGCGGCCAGCTGTCAGCAGTCTCTAAGCATTCCAAAGCTCATTTTAAGGCTAATGTGTATGACCCCAAATCGTTCCCCTCCCTGGCCACACCATGGGAGGAACGAAAGGCTATGAATGACAGCGAAAGGTATTCGCCTCGGTATCTCGTCTGTACCAGAGCTGATCGGGAATCATTTGTGTCTGTGAAGCCTCAGTTCTTTGTAGAACATTTAGATGACAAGTTCTGCCCAGTCGCAAGCCTTGCTCGCTTGTACGAAGCTGGGGGATGTTTCTGTTACAATCACCCCGCACAAAAGCTTAAATATGGTCCGGGGCATTATTTTTCACAGGGAGCTTCTTTTACAGTCCGATGACGAGCAGCGCGCCAACTTAGAGCGACGAGGTGTCCATTTTGTCAGACACGTCCACCGGGGTCCGAGGGATCATTGCGTTGCCACCGGTGCCTTCATCTTGGCCTTCGAGGGTGACCCAATACCTGAGAAGGTCAAGGTGATGGTCTACCGTTGTGATGTCAAACCCTATATCCCTCCCCTGATGTGGTGCTTCAAGTGTTGGAAGTTCGGCCATATGTCTTCTCGCTGTGCTTCCACCCTCATCTGTCGCGATTGTGGTCGACCATCCAATCCTGATACTCCATGTGCCCCGCCTCCCATGTGTGTCAACTGCGGGGAACACCATCCCCCTTGCTCGCCGGACTGTAAGATTCTCCAGAAGGAGCGGAAAATGATGGAATACAAGACCTTGGATAGGCTGACCTGCACTGAGGCTAAGCGTAAGTTTGAACGACTGCATCCCATACACATGACGTCCACTTATGCCCCCACTGTCGCTCCTGTTACAGTTCCCATAGCTGCGCCACACACCATTAGCTCTCAGAGCCAGAGAACCACACCTGCCCCCTTGATGGTGGGGGGCACTACACTCCCTGTTGCTCCCACTCCATCTACTTCAGGAGCAACGCCCCCCAACCATCAGGGACAACAGTTCCCCCTTCCCAGCTGGAGAAGTGTAAGACTTCCACTCGCCAGGAAGGGGTCCCTTGGGGACCTGCCTTCACAAGTTCCGACCGGTACAAAAGTGGACACCTGCAAGTGGCGCACTCCACCGCTGGTCCCTGGTCGTAGGGCCTCACGGTCGTCGTCTGTCTCTGAGACTGACCCAGTGAAGCTCTCCCACGCTGAACCGCCGAAGGCACAGCGAGCTAAGCTGAACAAGAAAAAAGTACCCAAGAATCCCAACATTGCGGTGGCACCCGTCCAACCGCTTCCAACAAGCTCAGTGTCTGAGGATGAGGTCGAGATTCTGCCGGCTGCTAACGACCTGGATCTCGCCGGTCCCTCTGACGCCATGGATGTCGCTTGTGTGGGTGCTGAATCGGTGGCAGCGAGTGAACAAGCGGCGTAAATTGCCTTCCCAGTCCCTTCAAACCTTTCTTAACCTTGGACAATATCATTCTCCAGTGGAACTGCAGCAGTTTCTTCCACCATCTAGCTGAGCTCCGACACCTTATCAGCCTTCACCCTTTCTTCTGCATTACTCTTCAGGAAACTTGGTTTCCCGCAATGCGAACCCCCGCCCTCCGTGGCTATCGGGGTAATTATAACAACCGGGCTGCTTGTGAAAGGTTGTCTGGTGGCGTCCGCATCTATGTCCTTCACAGCGCGTCTGTCCCTCTACAAACAGCTTTAGAGGCTGTCGCTGTTCTGGTGCAGACGCTACAGACTGTTACCGTCTGTAGTCTTTACCTTATACCGGATGGTGCTGTCACGCAGCATGTCCTGGCTGCGCTGGTAGCCCGATTGCCGCCACCTTTCTTGTTACTGGGCGACTTCATCGCCCATAACCCTCTGTGGGGTTTGTTTGTGGCTACAGGTCCAGGCGCCACCATTGAGCATTTATTGACACAGCTCGATCTTTCCATTCTAAATGATGGTGCCGTCACACACTTCAGCCTGGCGCGTGGCATGTACTCCACCATCAACCTTTCGATCTGCAGCCCTAGCCTCTTACCTTATGTCCAATGGAGAGTGCATGACGACCTGTGTGGTAGTGACCGCTTTCCGATCTTTCTGTCACTACCAAATCGCCACTCCTCTGGGCGCCCTAGCAGATGGGCTATGAATAAGGCTGACTGGGACTTATTCTCCTCCATTGCCGCTATTGAGTCTCTCTCTAATGACGACATTGATGCGGTGGTTCACTCAGTCACCACCAGTATCGTTACTGCTGCAGAATCTTCAATTCCCCGATCTTCTGAGTCCCCTCGGCGGAGGACTGTGCCTTGGTGGTCGCCTGAGATTGCTGAGGCGATTAAAGACCGCCGGCAGGTGCAACAGCGTCACAAGCGACATTCCTCCATTCAACACTTCATCACCTTCAAACGGCTGCGGGCGTGGGAACGCCTCCTTATCCGCCAACTCAAGCAGGAGTTCTGCGAGCGGCATGTGTCCACCATTGGCCTCCATGACTCTCCATCGCAGGTCTGGGTCAAGATCTGACGCCTCTATGGCTATCAGACCCCTGTCAGCGTCCCAGCGCTCTCACTGAATAGAGCAGTTTGTACTGACTTCGACGTCATTACAAACCGCTTGGCAGAGCATTTTGCTCTGAGTTCCACTTCTGCGAATTACCACCTGGCCTTCCACTCCATTAAAGAGCGGATGGAATGTTGGAGCCTTTTGTTTCGCACCCACCCTCCAGAGTCGTACAATGTTCCATTCAGTGAGTGGGAATATCGCAATGACCTAGCTGCTTGCCCTGGTACCGCTCCTGGGCCAGATAGCATCCACTGTCAGATGCTGAAACGCCTTTTATTGGACTGCAAGCGACGGCTCCTCGACCTTTACAACCGTCTCTTGGTCGAGGGTGAGTTTCCGTCGCAATGGCGGGAAAGTATTGTTATCCCCATTCTGAAACCTGGCAAGAACCCTTTGGAGGTGGACAGCTAGCGTCCCATTAGCCTCACCAACGTTCTTTCCAAGTTTCTTGCATGGATGGTGAGCCGGGGCTTGAATTGGGTACTGGAGACTCAGGGCCACAGGCTCCGTCTCAGGGTGGGTTCCGTAAAGGCCGCTCCACCGCCGACAACCTGATGAGCCTGGAGTCGGCCATCCATACTGCCTTTGTCCGCCGTCGGCACCTGGTCGCTGTCTTTTTCGACATGTGGAAGGCGTACGATACGACATGGCAGCATCACATCCTTTCTACGCTTCATGGATGGGGTCTTCGAGGCCCTCTGCCGATCTTTATCCGAAATCGCGGCCTCCCATAGTTCCTCCCGCGTCCAGGAGAATGGGGTAGCACAGGGATCTGTCGTCAGTGTCTGCCTGTTTTTAATTGCAATAAATGGTCTGGCTGCAGCGGTGGGAAATTCTGTCTCCGCTTCCCTGTATGCTGACGACTTCTGCCTTTACTATAGCTCTAATGGCATTGCAGCTGCTGAACGTCAGCTACAGGGCGTGATCCGTCACTCTCAGTCTTGGGCTGTAGCTCATGGGTTCCAGTTTTCAGCTGCCAAGACCTACGTTATGCATTTCTGCCGGCGACGCACTGTTCACCCGGAGCCGCGGCTTTATCTTGATAGCGAACTTCTTGGTGTGGTGGAGTCACATAGGTTTTTGGGTGTGGTTTTTGATGCCTGATTGACTTGGCTGCCTCATATTCGGCAGCTTAAACAGAAGTGTTGGCGGCATCTTAATGCTTTGCGATGCTTGAACCACACCCGCTGGGGCGCCGACCGATCTACCCTGTTACGGCTCTAGCAGGCGTTAATCCAGTGTCGTCTGGATTATGGGAGCCTAGCTTATGGCTCAGCATCCCCATTTGCGTTGCGGGTGCTGGACCCAATCCTCCACAGCGGGATACGCCTTGCCACTGTGCTTTCCGTACCAGCACTGTGGACAGCATACTTATGGAGGTGGGTGTCCCTTCACTGCAGTTACGGCGTCAGATGTTCGGGGGTCTTGCCCCATCTAACCTAGCCAGGGACATGTCACCACACCCTGGCTTGGCGGAACATGTCCGGTACGTCCCGTTCATGGAGACAAGCCTTTGCCAGCTTAGGCTGCGATCCCTCCCCAGCGAATGTGGCCATGGGAAGACAGAGCACAGATGTTTTGTTCCCTGTGCAGGGACAGGTGCTGTGTCCCTTCCGACGCAGCTTTCCCTGCGCCACGCACCCTCTGCTTTCGCTTTGGGTTGGGGGACATTAACGTCGTCCAAGACGTGAGGAATTGCAGCGGCCAGACTTCAGGGTTCCGGGATCGTCGTTAGACTTTCCCTCATACCCTCACTCAGCCACCGCGCTCAACTCAGGAGAGATGGATGGTATGTCTCTTGTAACGCAGCTCCTCCTGCGCCATGCACCCTTAGCTTTCGCTTGGGTTGGGGCATTTAACGTCCTGCCATGACGGGAGTTTTATGTCCTGCCTTGACACAATGACAACCCTCACCTAACAACGCAACCCGGAAGGTGTTAAAGGAGTCAGTCCAGGTCTTATATGTGTTTTACATCAACGAGATGGTGTGGCACTCAAACCTGAGATACGTTCCCCAGAGGGTCTCCACCGCTTTTGGTAATTCACGGGGTCCAGCGCGGATCAGTGAGGGTTGCACCAAGTTATGCATGTACGGCCCATCCTGTGTTAGTTTCACCCCATACAAGGGGGTTTCTGAGCCATAGGGCCATGACAAGGACATGGGATTGGACACTACAGTCCCTGCCCCACCAGGTTCCTCTGAGCTCTGTAGCGATCGAAGATTCAGGGAATCAGAGGGTCTCCTGGCAGTTTTAGCCCCACCTCCCCCAGGTGGCGCCACGCAGACCGATTTCCCATAGATAGGGACAGCGGGAATCGGCTGCGGTCCGTTAGTATACGTCGGACCCGCGTGTCGCCACTATCAGTGATTGCAGACCGAGCGCCCCCACACAGCAGGTCTAGTCTAGAGAGACTCCTTAGCACTCGCCCCAATTGTACAGCTGACTTTCCTAGCGATGATTCACTGTCTACATACGCTCTCATTAGCAGAGACGACAGTTTAGCATAGCCTTCTGCTACGTCATATGTTACGATCTAGCAAGGTGGCATATTCAGTTACTATGTATCCTGAACAGATAATATTGTGAATCATGTACCGTCAAGAGCGACGTTCATCATTAATGGATTAAAGTTAAGTATCAAGCTAATTACGTCCGCTTTCTGAATTCTAATTCATTGTCATGTTCCAGACCTCACGTCAGTATAGTTCTTCCCTCCTCACGCCAGCCTGCGTGAGCTACAACGCGTGCATTTCGGCCTCCTCTAGTAACACAGTGTTGGCTCTTCTGCCAACACCACAAAAACTCTTCCCCGATCTCCCGACGGCATCTCTGGGTCCTTTTGGGTTACCCCGACGAGTATCTATAAAAGAGGGGCCCGACTTGTATTGGTTCCGCTGCCGGGTTCCAGAATAGGAACCGGATTCCCTTTCGCCCAACAGGGGCCACCACAAAGTGCATCATGCTATGATGGCCCCCATCAGCATCGGAATTCTCCTAGGGCTTAGGATTGACTGACTCATTTGCAACGGCTATTCACACGAAACACTTCTCTGCATCAGCCCTCCAGGACTTCGCTGGAGTATTTGCTACTACCACCAAGACCAGCACCGACGGCAGCTCGAGGCAGGCTCACGCCCAGACCCTTCTGCGCCCACTGCCGCGACCCTCCTTCTGGTTAGTTAATCGCGGCTTGCCGCAAGGACAGGCCATGACTGCCAGACCGATGGTCGAGTATAGCCACGACGCTTCAGCGTCATTCATTTTCAGGACTAGTTGCTTCGGGAGGTGAGTTGTTACACACTACTTAGAGGATTCCGACTTCCATGGCCACCGTCCTGCTGTCTTAAGCAAGCAACGCCTTTCATGGTTTCCCCATTCAAGGGCCTTAACTCGGTGATTGGCACATCCCACTGCGCCCGTTATGCTTACCAAAAGTGGCCCACTTGGCACTGCGATCCGAGTCGTTTCCTCGTGGCTTCAGCATATCAAGCAAGCCGGAGATCTCACCTATTCAGAGTTTGAGAACAGGTTGAGGTCGTTTCGGCCCAAAGGCTTCTAATCATTTGCTTTACCGGATGAGACTCATACGAGCACCAGCTATCCTGAGGGAAACTTCGGAGGGAACCAGCTACTAGATGGTTCGATTAGTCTTTCACCCCTATATCCAGCTCCGGCGATCGATTTGCAAGTCAGAATCGCTACAGACCTCCATCAGGGTTTCCCCTGAATTCGTCCTGACCAGGCATAGTTCACCATCTTTTGGGTCCCAACATGTACACTCTAGGTGCGCCTCACCTCGCAATGAGGACGAGACGCTCCGGGTGTGCGGAGGCCACCGCCCCGTGAAGGGCGGGGAAGCCCCATCGTCCCTCAGCCCGCGCAAGGCGAGACCTTCACTTTCATTACGCCATTAGGTTTTGTACAGCACAATGACTCGCACACATGCTAGACTCCTTGTTTCAAGACAGGTCGTGAAATTGTCCAAAGCTGAAGCGCCGCTGACGGGAGCAATTATTCCGTCCGAGAGTCACCAGCAGCGCAGGTCTGAGGCCGGGGCAGGTAAGTCCGTCATCTGGGAAGAACCGCATGGGCTTGGCAGGAGCCTGAGCGCCCAAAGGGGCAAATCGACTCCTCCAAATACACAGCTGAGCAGCCAGCCAGGACACCAGGGCTCTGCCCAACAGACACGAACTGCGGACCATGGAAAGACAGGCTGTGCACCCAGGCCATTGGCCGGCACGCAGCGGGTCGCGACGTCCTACTAGGGGAGAAGTTCAGCCCACTACAAACCAGAACGGGCCCACCCAGCGTCGAGTGGAAAGGCAACTGGACATGACCCCACTGCAGATTGCTCCTTGCGGGCGGCCGGCCCCATCTGCCGAGAGCGGGGCCAGTGGTCAGATGGACGTGAATTTCACCCGTTCGACCTTTCCGACTTCTCACGTATGACCCAGAACAGTTTCACGTACTTTTGAACTCTCTCTTCATAGTTTTTTTCAACTCTCCCTCACCGTACTTCTTCGCTATCGGTGTCGTGGTCATATTTAGTGTCAGATGGCATTTACCACCCACTTGGAGCTGCACTTTCAAGCAAGCTGACTCGAAGGAGAGGTCCCACCGACGCTCGCACCGGCCGCTATGGGCCTGGCACCCTCTACGGCTGTGGCCTCATTCAAGTTGGACTTGGGCTCAGCGCGAGGCGTCGTGTAGTGGACCCTCCTAAATATGACATGCCACGACAGGTTGTAGCCTGCGGGGTTCGGTGCTAGACTCTTCCCTCTTCGCTCGCCGCTACTGGGGGAATCCTCGTTAGCTTCTTTTCCTCCGCTTAGTAATATGCTTAAATTCGGCGGGTAGTCTCGCCTGCTCTGAGGTCGTTGTACGAGGTGTCGCACGCCACACTGCCAGCCGGCTGTGCACGCTACCGAGACAGTACCGGTATGCGAACCGCCAGCGACGGGTGCGCATCGCACTTTAAAGGATAAGCGGCCGGCCTCCTAGGCGGCCACGACACCCGCAGGTCTCCGAAGCGCGGCAAACGCCACGCGCTTGAGTATACATACCCGGCCCTCAGACAGACGTGGCCTGGGAACGGAATCCATGGACCACAATGTGCGTTCGAAAAATCGATGTTCATGTGTCCTGCACTTCACATGTCGACGCGCAATTTGCTGCGTTCTTCATCGACCGACGAGCCGAGTGATCCACAGACCTGGGTGATCTTTTTCAGTTTCCACTGTCTTTTTCAAAACAGTTGCATAGGCTGGACTGAGGCATTTGACGGCCCCTGTTCCAGTGTTTTGTACAACGGCCTCACAGCCGATGGGTGTTGTACGGCTCCACACCACAGCAGACAGGCACTAGGGCGAAAGTCATTCAAAACCGGCGCTAATCGCCAGGTGCCACAGGCCTGCCGCTCCAGAGCTTCAGCGCTCGTACCACACGACATTTCCGTTAGTTTTGAGAAGCACGCCTAGTTCTGCATGCGTGCGCAGCTTCCGCGAGCCGTACAGGTAGCGTGTTGCACGATACGACACATACATCGAAAGACATGCAGTCTAGTCGGTAGTGATCCTTCCGCAGGTTCACCTACGGAAACCTTGTTACGACTTTTACTTCTTCTATATGATCAAGTTTGGTCATCTTTCCGGTACCATCGGCAACGACACAGTCGACGCCGCGTACCAGTTCGAAGACCTCACTAAATCATACGATCGGTAGTAGCGACGGGCGGTGTGTACAAAGGGCAGGGACGTAATAAACGCGAGCTTATGACTCGCGCTTACTGGGAATTCCTCGTTCATGGGGAACAATTGCAAGCCCCAATCCCTAGCACAAAGGAGTTTCAGCGGGTTACCCCGACCTTTCGGCCTTGGAAGACACGCTGATTCCTTCAGTGTAGCGCGTGCGGCCCAGAACATCTAAGGGCATAATAGACCTGTTATTGCTCAGTATCTTGCGGCTAGAAGCCGCCTGTACCTCTAAGAAGAAAAGTAATTGCTGACAGCACGAAGAATGTCAGGCGACTAGTTGGCCAGCTAGAGTCTCGTTCGTTATCGGAATTAACCAGACAAATCGCTCCACAAACTAAGAACAGCCATGAACCACCACCCACCGAATCAAGAAAGAGCTATCAATCTGTCAATCCTTCCGGTGTCTGGGACTGGTGAGGTTTCCCATGTTGTGTCAAATTAAGCCGCAATCTCCAATCCTTGTGGTGCTCGTCTGTCAGTTCCTTTAAGTTCAGCTTTGCAACCATTCTTCCCCCGGATCCCAAAAGCTTTGGTTTTCCGAAGGCTGCCCGCCGAGTCATCGGAGGAACTGTGGCGGATCGCTGGCTGGCATCGTTTATCGTTAGAATTAGGGCTGTATCTGATCGCCTTCGAACCTCTATCTATCGTCCTTGATTATTGAAAACATACTTGGCAAACGCTTTCGCTACTGTTCGTCTTGCGACGATCAAAGAATTTCACCTCTAACGTCGCAACATGAATGCCCCCACCAGTCCCTATTAATCATTACCTTGGGTTCCGAAAACCAATAAAATAGATCCGAGGTCCTATTCCATCATCCCATGCAGACAGTATTCAGGCGGGCTTGCCAGCTCTAAGCGCTCTAATTTGTTCAAAGTAAACGTGCCGGCCCACCGAGATACTCAACAAAGAGCACCCTGGCAGTATGTCAACGGGGTCCACCTTGGGCCGCACGAGCATGCACGAGGCAGTCGCACGCCTTCGGCTCGCCCCACCGGTAGGACGTCTCACAATACATGCCAGTTAAACACGGACGGGCGGTGAACCATCAACGTGGTACACTAATCTATCTACGAGCTTTCTAACCGCAACAACTTTAATATACGCTATTGGAGCTGGAATTACCGCGCCTGCTGGCACCAGACTTACCCTCCAACACATACCCATTAAAGGATTTAAAGTGTACTAATTCCGATTATTGGGCCTCGGATGAGTCCCGTATCGTTATTTTTCGTCACTACCTCCCTGTGCCAGAAGTGGGTAATTTGCACGCCTGCTTCTTTCCTTGGATGTGGTAACTGTCTCTCAGGCTCCCTCTCCGGAATCGAACCCTGACTCCACGTTACCTGTTACAATCATGGTAGGCGCAGAACCTACCATCGACAGTTGATAAGGCAGATATTTGAAAGATGCCTCGCCGGAACGAGGACCGTGCGATCGGCCCAACGTTATTAAGAGTGAACAAGGCAAACGGACCTGACGAGCCAACCGAATGGCTTTGATTTAATAAAAGCGTGGTCGGAAAGGTGTTTTTTTTTTTAAAAAAAAATAAAATTCTTTATTTCCAGAAAAACTTATTAATTATACAATTTAGCCCACTGCCTTATGTGATTAGTGGGCCGATTTAGTGATATAATGGTATAAGTTGCAGCTATTCTAAGTTATATTTTAGTAACTAGTTCGTAGGTAAGCTATGAGGAAAATGCTATGGGCAAATTAGTGTGTGAATTTAGTACTAAGCAGGTAACCTAACTATAGACTAGTCACTAAAGCCTACAGCGTTACAAATGTGTCAGTTGAAATATAAACCTACCATAGAGCCTTGCTCATTAAGCTAACCCCAATGAGCGTGCCCCTGACACTGGGCAGGCCAAGATGTTGATCGCTGCAGGTTCCTAAGGATAGTCTCTAAAAACTAATTCCTACAATTAAACTTATCCTAAGGTCGAATCAGGTGCGTTGTCAGATCGGCAAGGCTGCACCCCACTCCCCCTAAGTCCCAAGGCGTGGCGGATTCAAGACTGAGGAAGTCGGTCTTTCCGCGCCCAGGCGGTTTGGGAATAGGGTACCGGACTCTATCGGTGTTTAGGTAAGTCTCTTATAGGTGCTAGTTTAATTCTCTCAGATAGTCCTTTAAGACTTTCTGTGATACCGCGTTAGCCAGTTCGATAATGGTCTGAAAAGTGTCGTGTTGTCTGAGCAGTCTATATGTGTCATTGTTTGGTAGTTGGTAGCGTAACACTGAGGCCACATCATTGAAAAGGGGGCACTCGTAGACTATGTGGTCAGAAGTACCCTCCGGAACACCACAGTCACACGCAGGTGTCGTCTTTTTCCCGAATCGACATAAGTATGTCGAGTAGGGTCCATGTCCAGTGAGAAAGTGAATTAGTCCCCGGGTTGGTTCGAAATATGTCATTCCCATCCTTTTCCTAACATCTGGTAGGAGATCAAAAGTTCTGCGCCCTGTTTCTTCGCCTTCCCACGAGTTTTGCCATAGCTGATACCCTCTTAGTCTAACCTCAACTTTGTTCTCAGTCCTACTGCCTAGAATTTCCTCTGTTTTCTCCAAATTCCCCTTCTTTGCCCAGTACCAAGCGGCCTGTTCCCGAATTTTGATATCCAAGGGGCAGGGTCCCATTATGACTAACAGGGCTCCTCTCAGTGTAGTCCTATATACCCCCACTGCTCTCATAATCATATTTCTCTGCACCCTCCTCACTGTCATGGCGGGCACCACCCTCGTGAGCCTGTGTGCCCAGACTCCCGAGCTGTAACCCACTATTGAGGTGAGTATGCTATTGTGGTAAAGTTTGATGAGATATGGCGGGAGATGAAATCGTTTGTGTCCAATGGAGATGAGGCTCTTTGAGTTACAGTTTCGATGTGCCTACCGAAGTACCACCTTTCATCAATGATGATACCGAGATAGCGAGTGTCACGTCGCCGGAGGACTGGTGAGCCCTCTATCCTGACAGTTGGATTGCGAACTAGTTGTCCCTTTAGAAGAAGGTATGTGGACTTGGCTGGTGAAATCTTCATCTTTGTGTTTCGGCACCAAAGTTGTAGTGTTTCTATTGCTCTTTCTATCTTGGGCTCTATATCTTCTCAGCTACGGCCGCCGACCAGAGGAGGATGTCATCTGAGTAGGCTATCACCTCTAGCACTTCATCACTTAGCTGTAGTTTGTCTAGTAAGGGTTCCATGTGGATGTCCCAAAACAGGGGATCCAGTACGGAGCCCTGGGGACATCCTTTTGTGACAGTTTTTCTTATTCTTGTGCCAGGGGATAATAGCCAGAATCCCGATCCTCGCAATAGCTCCTCAGACACCCATATAGCGGCCCTGGACACTCCTTCTCCCGAAAACAGGAGAAGAGCGAAGGCCACCACAGGTTGTCTAAGGCGCCACTTATGTCCACCATGATGCCGACAACGTACTTGTACGGGGTAGAGCCACAGACCTCGGCCGCCAGGGCAATTGCATCAGATGCCGATCGCCCAGGCCTGAAGCCGAACTGCCTGCTACTCATCCCGCACAGCACTCGGTGCGTAGCCAGTCTGTCAGCCAGTAGTCTCTCCAGAACCTTCCCAAGCAGATCGAACAGGCAGATTGGTCTGTAAAATTTTATTTCTGCTGGGTCTTTCTTGATGATTACGACATTTGCCCTCTTCCAGATTCGAGGGAACTTTTTCTGCCTGAGACATTCACTGTACAGGTGAGTTAGAGGGGCGACTATGTGGGGGGCCAAGAATTGCACCACCTCCACCACAATGCTGTCTGGCCCGGGAGCCTTCCCTCTCTTCAGGGATTCTATATGGGCAGCTACCTCTACTTCAGAGAATGGGTAAACTGCCGTTTCATTTCCATATACTTTGTTGTTGTTCTCACGCAGCTGCCGTTGTTCATCTCTCTCTCCATCAGCGGTGTCGTCAGGCAGCAGGGACCGGAGAAGGACCTCAGCAGTTTCCTGCCAAGACTCCATCATCCCACCCCCATGCCTGACGGTTGAGAGCTCCATCGGAGAGAGGTTCTTCTCTCGGGCCAGCTTGTAGGGGACTCCCCATGGGTCTAGAGCTAGTTGGTTCAAAACAAAGTGTTCCCAAATTTTTGATCTTACTTTGCATAGTTGTTTTTGGAAATTGTCTTTAGCTTCCCGGTATAGCTGCAACCATCTTTGTCTTTCTACCCAGACGACACTGCGCTAGTAGTGTCTCCTGAGCCTTCTAACAGACCGGCGCATCTCCTCCAGTTCAGCTGACCATGGTGACGGAGAGGCCGCCATGGCCTTCCTTCTGGTAGGTACAGCAGCTTTCACCGCTCGAGTTATTGCTTTCACCAGTTCCTCGGCTCTGTTTTCTACGTCAATGTCTAGGTGTCCGTCACCTTCTGGCAATGCAGGAATGTCGCACTCCCTAGTAACTCTTTCCCAATTGGCTCTTTTGTAATTTTATTGGACCTCCCACCCCATGGCCCAGCGGCTTTCCTTGTCTCCTATACTGAAGGTGATGAGATAGTGATCGCTAGGGGTGGCGTTCTCTCCAACTCTCCACTGCTGAATGAGATGCGCAGCATTAGGCGTAGCCAGGGTCACATCAATGTTTGTGCCTTGGCCACCTCCCGCCACGTAAGTCGGAGGGTTGCCCGGCTTGTTAGCCACCACCAGCTGCAAGGCCATGATGGCCTCTTCTGCCTTCTCTCCATTAGGGTCCCTGGTTCCGCTGTACCATAGGGGGGATTTGGCGTTTACATCAGCTGTTACAACTGATTTTCGACTCCGCAACGCCGTGATAACTGTGCTAAGGTGTGACAAATGTCTCTCAATGTCGTCACCATACTGGAAATACATGTTGATGAAGACAGTTGCTCCTGATGGAGACTGCAGCTGCACGACGTTGCAGTGGCTAGTTGTAAACTGTGTTAAAACTGTGGCACTTAGTAGTTTATTGATTATTATAATTGCCGATCTTGGGTCTTCCCCTCTGCTTACAACTTGCCAGGTCGCAGCTGTAAAAGCTATTTTCCCATTTAGGGAGTACAGCTCTAGCAGGCAGAGCACATCTAGTCTCCTCTCCTCCACTTCCTTACGTAGCTCCTGCATCACTAGTCTGCTGTTATGAGTGTTAAGTTGGCCAATGGTGATTTTCGTCATATAGTTATTTATGGGAAATATGTGTGAATTCTGTCATTAGGCCATGTCTTACTCCAGTCGAATGAGATGCATCCATTTGCCAAAACTGCTTGTTGATAGATATCGTCCAGGTCAAATTTTTCACCTCGTCTTTCGAAAACTTTCTTTAGTAGGTCTCGCAGGGCTCCTAAGTCGGTGGGGAGATTCACTGATTTGAGTTGTATTCTGTCCACAGCCTCCATTACCGAGAAGGTGACTCTCCTACTATATTCATGTCCCACCCGAACCATGTGTCTCAAGGCAGTGGTCAGGGTAGTCGGCTGCTCTAGTCTTGCCAGTTGCATATTGAATTCAAGATTAGGATAGACTCTGACTGGGTCGACTGGTGGCAGTCTCATGACAGGATCTATTGTGGTAGCTGATTCGTTGGAGCTAGTTATTATGTTTTTCTGAACTTATTTCCTTGTAGTTCTATTCTCTTTTGTTGAGATTGCCATAGTCTCTGTTACAGGATGCCATTGCCGTTGATCTTTAGTCAGCCTCGTCTCCCAGCTTGGTGAGGAGGGGAACGTGACTGTGAGATGCTCCGTTTGAGTCCCTCTGTCCGTTGTGGTAGAGTCTGTTTGAGTGTTTATGTAATTGGTTTTAATTGTGGCGCTTGTGAGCGACCTCAAGAATAACTTGAAGGCACTGCACCAGGGGGTCGGCCTGCTCAAAATGTGGCGAGGATGGTCACGTGAGGAAAGACTGTAGGGCTGCATCAGTCTGCATCCCTTGTAAGACACGGGGCAAAAAACCTTGTGGAACCACTGGACGTAACTGCCCCACCTACAGGCTCATGGAAGAAATATTAATTTCAAGGATAGACTATGGCTGATCAAGCTAAAGCAAACAGGATGTCCAAAAGCAAATCCCCGAGAAAAAGGAGGAGGGATGCCATGAGGGCAAGTGCCTCGTGGTCGAGATCTCCGCAATTGTGGCAACGCGGTACCACAAGATAGTCTCAGGTATTTATGACGTGAAAGCCAATGTATAGTTTGCCCATTGCCGTTACTTTTCTCCACATTTGAGCGGAGACCTCGGCGACGTGATGAACCACATCATGGTCCCGAGGCCTCGTTTTGAATCTCAGTTTGAAACTTTCTTTAAAATCCTCGTCTGTCATGTACTCAAAGTTTAGTGCCTTGATAGTGTTTTGTAATTCCTCATTAGTCAAAATCGTTGGTACGTCATATAAGATGACCAACGGGTTTCTTTTCCTCGGTGGCTCGCATTTGACCACCGAGTTTAATTTGGCATTATTCAGTAGTTTTTCCTTGTCCTCTTCCGAGGCAACTTAAACGATTACCGAATTTTTGCTAGGTTTTACATTGTTAATTTTGATTCTGTCTTTTAAAGGATTTATGGTGGTAGTAAGTAGCTCCTGTGTCTTTCTTACGCTAGTGTCTTGACCAGGCAGGGTCCTTAGAAAGACCGTTGTGTCTGATCGTTTGGTCACCCGGTCAATAGTGTCCTTAGTTGTTTCCGGTTTTGGTGGCGCTTGTGCGACCACTCCCGGCCAGGTCTTAACAGGTTGCTTCCTTAATCTTTCGTTTTCTTTTTCGAGTTCTTCTACACGGCCCTCAAGCTTGGCGTTAGCGATGGCCAACACCGCCAGCTCATTTTTAATTACTGTCAAAGCTGCCTGACTGATCTTGCCATTTTTGATGTTTTACTCAAGGAGCAATGTGATCCTCGTGTGTCTTTGTAGCACATTTTCATCAGTTGCCTGTCCCAGCTCGTCCTGAGGAGCGGGTTTAGGCATCGAAGTAGCTCGTGATGGCACACTTGAATCACTCGTCTCTGGTGTCGCCATTTTGAACGAGTGATAAAAGAGGGGTGGGAGCCGGTCTCTTGCCCCAGACCGCCTCCTCTGGGATGGGGGGGGGGGGGGGGACTTCTGCAGCTCGCCCACCGACCTCGCCCCAAGGTCAAGGGCACTCCTGAGCTGCTGGGTTCAGCGCACCGTTTCCAGCGCACTGGTCCCCCTCGGTGACTCCGTCATCGGCGATTTCACGCGACACACCCCAGCAACTACACCCCGCACTCTGGTGAGGCGGATGCACCTCTCGCCCTTCGCCGCCTACTTGCCCAAGTTTCCACCTCTCGGCAAAGGACCCACTCCTACTCAGGTGGCGGGCCGGTTCCCCAGACGTTCGCCGGTCTGGACCCATCTAACCTGGCCCAGGCGATGTTACCACCACCTGGGTTTGGCAGAACACGCTCCGGTTAGCCAGGGGCGCGGCGAAGCACGCTTGCCGGCACGCGCCGCGATCCCACGCCGACAAACGAGATCTCCGGCATTCAGTTCACCTGTTGGTCTGTGCCCTGCGAACAGAAAGGGACTGGTGTTCGGTCCCTCGACACAGCTCTCCCTCTGCCACGCACCCTTCACTTTCGCATCGGGTTGGGTCGCAGCTCTCCCTTTTTGTCGCAAGGCAAAATGCCGAGCTTAACATCTGGCACCACGGGAAGGCGGAAAGAGCCACTTGGGAAGGAGAGGCTATAAGAGACGCATCACTCCCCCTGTGAGGACTGCGGCGGCACGCCCGACTAGAAGCGATACGCCCCAGTGCGAGCCTCCGTGCCTTACGGCGCGCCGGCAACGGGCAGGGACGCGCCGACCGCGCCGTCAAGCGACGGAACTCAAGCCAGACTCGGGAAGGTGTTGTATTTTTGTTTTTTTTTTAATTCTTTATTTCATAACATAATAATTATACAAAATGACCCACCACCTTAATGATTAGTGGGTACTATGTTTCTAGTTTTATAATAGCAGCTTCTACATTCTACTTGACTACAGACAGTACTATAATAAATATTACTAGGCAGACTACTTCTAATTTTACTAGTGTTAGCATAATTTCTAGTTACTACGAAAGGTTAGTATTAACTGCCTGCAGCGTTACAGTTGTGCCAGTGTTAATAATATAAACCTACTTGGATGCCTCGCTCATAGAGCTAATCCCTATGAGCATACCCCTGGCACAGGGTAGGCAAGAAGTTATTTATCGCTGCAGGTTCCTAACCTACTATCCTATTCTAATTAACTAAATGTACTTCCTATTCTACGTCATAATCATTGCGTTGTTTCAGTTCACGATCACCCCAGTCCCCCTGCTCCTGCACGTGGCGGATTCCAACTGTAAAGTCGACCTATCCACGAACAGGCGGTACGGGATTGGGGCAGTGGTCACAATCGGTGATTTCTATTTATCTAGTCATGAAGGTCTCTCAAAAAAGTTTTTAATACTTTTTGTGATACCTCGTTGGCTAGCGTATTCAGTCTCTGAAAGGTCTCCTCTTATCTTAGAAGGTCATAAGTGTTTGTACTTGGTAGTTGTCGTCTCAGTGTTTCGGCTACATCATCGAAAAGGGGGCACTCGTAAACCACATGGTCAGGAGTACCCTACGGTGCGCCACAGTCGCACGCAGGCGTCGCCCTTTTCCCAAACCGACATAGATAAGTCGTGTAGGGGCCATGACCAGTGAGGAAGTGGAACAATCCCCGAGTTGGCTCGAAGTATTTCATTTTCAATCTTTCCTTAACATCTGGTAGGAGCTAAAAGGTTCTTCTACCAGTTTCATCTGACTCCCATATCTCCTGCCATAGATCTTACCCCTCCGCCGTATCTCACCTTTTTCCCTGACTGGTGCCCACATAATTTCCTCTACTTTGGTGATGATATCTTTTTTGGCCCAGTACCATGCAGCCGGTTCCCTTATCTTTATATCCAGGGGACAGAGCCCCATTATAATTAACAGGGCTCCTCCCAGAGATGTTCTATATGCTCCCACGGACCTTAGTATCATGTTCCTTTGTACTCTTCTCACCGTCACGGCAGGCACCACCCTCGTGAGCCTGTGGGCCCAGACTCCCGAGCCGTAACCCACTATTGACGTCAGTATACTATTATGATAGAGCTTAATTAGATGAGGCGGAAGGTGGAATCTCTTATGTCCAATGGAAATCAGGTTATTTAGTAGTTTTAGTGCTTTCTGGGTTACGGTTTCAATGTGCCTTGCAAAGTTCCACCTTTCATCGATGACGAGTCCCAAGTAGCGCGTTTCTCGTCTCCGAAGAACCGGCGTACCATCAATTCTCACGGTCGGGTTTCTTATTAGCTGTCCTTTGAGTAATAGGTAAGTCGACTTGGTTGGTGAGATAGTCATCTTGGTGTTGCGGCACCATAGTTGTAGTTTGTCTATTGCTCTCTCTCTATTTTCGGTTCTATGTCCTCGCGACTTCGGCCACCGACCAGTAGGAGATGGTCGTCAGCGTAGGCTATCACCTCTAGCACCTGTTCGCTCTGTTGCAGGCTGTCCAGACATTATCTTGTTATTTAGCCTTTCCCTTACTGTCGGTAGAGACCCGTGGACTCTACGGGAAGGTGTCTCTTTTTATTTTATTTTTTTAAATTTCTTTATTTCAACATCTATAATATTTATACAAAAGGAACCCACCACCTTAATGATTAGTGGGTCGTAACAATACTACAATGTTATATATTCAGCAGCTATTTTCATTGTTATTACAATGGTACTATGTTTATTATTGTGAGCTAGAGGCAGGATACAATACAGGGTAATAGGCAGACTACAGCTATTAATCTATACTACTTGCTAATTGTTAGTTTTCTTTCCTACTTGTTAATTCCTAACTGCCTGCAGCGTTACAGGAGTGTCAGCGTAGATATAAACCTACTATTTTAGGCCCTGCTCATCTAGCTAATCCCGATGAGCGTGTCCCTGACACTGGGCAGGCCAATATTGTTTGTCGCTGCAGGTTCCTAACTTAATATCTATATCTAAAGCTACAACTACTGAACTAACCTACGTCAATTCCGGTGCTTTTGGTCTAGATTAGTGTACCCCGGTCCCCCAAGTCCTGCACGTGGCGGATTGCAACTGAAAAGTCGACCTGTCCACGCACAGGCGGTATAGGATCAGGGTAATTGGACACGTTCGGTATTTGTCATTAGTCGCGAAAGTCCCTCAAGTATGCTGTCAGTACTTTCCGTGATACCTCGTTTGCCAGTCTATTTAAAGTTTCAAAAGTTTCTTAATGTCTTAATAGGTCATATGTATTGTTATGTGGAAGCTGTTGTCTTAGTGTCACTGCTACATCATCGAAAAAGGGGCACTCGTAAACCACATGGTGGGGAGTGCCCTCCGAAACGCCACAGTCACACTCGGGTGTAGCCTTTTTCCCAAACTGACACAAGTATGTCGGGTAGGGCCCATGACCAGTGAGAAAGTGTATTAGACCCCACGTCGGCTCGAAGCCTTTCTTTTACATTTGGGAGGAACCCAAAGGTTCTTCTGCCAGTTTCTTCCGTTTCCCAGGACTGCTGCCAAAAGTTCTCACCACTTCTGCGTATTTCTCCCTTGTCCCTCACCAGTGCTCCCAGGATATTCTCTATTTTCGTATTGTTCCCCTTCTCAACCCAATACCATGCTGCTTGCTCCCGTATTTTTATATCTAAAGGACAGAGCCCCATTATTATTAATAGTGCACTTCCTGTAGATGTTCTGTACGCCCCTATAGATCTTAATAGCATGTTTCTTTGGACTCTTCTCACTGCCATGGCAGGCACCACCCTCGTGAGCCTATGTGCCCAGACTCCCGATCCGTAACCCACTATTGACGTTAATATACTATTATGATACAGCTTGATTAGGTGTGGTGGAAGGTGAAATCATTTGTGGCCTATGGAAGTGAGGTTGTTCAGTACTTTAGTGCTTTTTGAGTTATGGACTCAATGTGCCTTCCAAAGTTCGACCTTTCATCGATGATGCGAGTCTCTTGTCGTCTTATAACTGGTGAGCCTCCGATTCTGACTGTAGGGTTCCTTACCAGTTGTCCCTTCAGTAATAAGTACGTCGATTTTGTTGGTGAGATCGTCATCTTAGTATTTGTACACCACAGTTGTAATTTGGTCATTGCTCTGTCTATTTTTGGCTCAATGTCCTCACGGCTCCGGCCGCCGATCAGCAGAAGGAGGTCATCTGTGAAGGCTATCACCTCCAGCACTTCTTCACTCTGCTGCAAACTATCTAAAAGCGGTTCCATATGGATTTCCCAGAATAGGGGACCTAAGACAGAACCCTGGGGACATCCCTTAGTTATAGTTTTTCCTACTCTACCGCTAGGGGATGATAGCCAGACCTCCCGCCCTTCACAATAGCTCCTCAGACAACCATATAGCAACCCTGGACTCTCCTTCTCCCGCAAGCAGGAGAAGAGCGAAGGCCACCACAAGTTGCCAAAGGCGCCACTGATGTCAACCATGATGCCAACAACGCACTTGTATGGGGTAGAGCCGCAGACCTCAACCGCCAGAGCGATCGCATCAGTTGCCGATCGCCCCGGCCTGAAGCCAAACTGCCTGCCACTCATCCTGCACAGCACTCGATGTGCAGTCAGTCTGTCAGCTAGCAATTTCTCAAGTAATTTCCCAAAGATGTCCACTAGGCAGATCGGTCTATAGGACTTGACATCTGCTGGGTCCTTGTCGGGTCTCTTTTTGATGATCACAACGTTTGCCTCTTTCCAGATTTTCGGGAATTTTCCCGGTCTTAGGCACTCATTGTATAGCTGGGTTATTGGCGCCACCAGTTGGGGTGCCAGGAACTGCACCACCTACGCCACAATGCCGTCTGGGCCGGGGGCTTTCCCTGATTTTAGTGCTTTGATGTGGCCAGCTACCTCCTCTTCAGGGAAGGGGTAGACTGCCCTGTTGTTAGCTATTCTGTCCAGATCTTGATTTCGTAGCTGGGACTGGCCTTCCGTATCGCTCGCCTCATCGTCATCAGGCAGCAGGGATCGGAGAAGGACCTCGGCAGTCTCCTGCCAGGACTCCGTCATCCCATCCCCGTGCCTGACCGTTGATAGCATCATTGGGGAACGGATCTTTTCCCTTACTAATTTGTAGGGTACTCCCCATGGATCCAAGACCAACTGGTCCAGCACAAATCTTTCCCAACTGAGTATTCTGACGTCTTTCAGTTCTTTTTGAAATTTCTCTTTTGCCTCCCGGTATTGCAGTAACCATCTTTGCTTTTCCCACCAGATGACACTGCGCTGGTAGTGCCTCCTCAGCCTTCTGACAGACTGACGCATTTCCTCAAGTTCAGCTGACCGTGGTGACGGGGAGGCCGCCATGGCCCTCCTCCTGGTTAGAACAGCAGCCTTTACTGCTCTGGTAACTGCGCCCACCAGTTCTTCGGCCCGCTTGTCTATGTCCAGGTCCTGTTGTGAGTCACCTTCTGGCAATGGAGGAATGTCGCACTCTCTCGCTAGTCTCTCCCAATCAGCTCTCTTGAAGTTCAGTTGCAACTCCCACCCTGTGGCCCAGAGACACCATCTATTTCCTAGGCTGAACATAATAAGATTATGGTCATTTGTTGTAGCGTTCTCTTTAACTTCCCAGTTCTGGATGATGTTGGCAGTATTTGGTGCAACTAGCGTTACATCTACATTGTTGCTGAGGCCCCCTCCCGCCGCATAGGTGGGAGGGTTGCCAGGTCTATTTGCAACCACAAGTTGTAAAGCCATAACCATATCCTCCACTTTTTCGCCATTTTCATCTCTTGTGCCACTGTACCATAGGGGGGATTTTGCATTTATGTCGGCTGTTATAACCAGTTTGCGTCCCCCGCAACGCCGTGGCTACTCTTGTTAGGTGATCCAGATGTTGTTCAATATTGTCTCCATATTGAAAATACATTTTTATAAAGGTTATAATTCCCATGGGAGACTGTATCTCCACGACGTTGCAGTGACTGGTGGAAAATTGTGCGAGTGTTGTTACATGTAGAGACTGGTTTGTAATGATAATTGCCGCTTTGGGGGCGTCCCCACTACTAGCTATTTGCCATGTAGCGGCTGCAAATGAAAGTTTCCCAGCTTGAGAGTACGGCTCCTGTAAGCAGAGTACGTCAAGCCACTTCTCCTCCACCTCCCTTCAGAGCTCCTGCATCACAAGTCTGCTGTTACACGTGTTTAGTTGTCTAATAGTTAGTTTGGTCATTATGGGAAGTAAGTATGCATTCTGTCATCAGGCCAAGTCTTGCTCCAATCAAAGGCGATTCGACCGTGAGCTAGGGAAGGTGTTTGCATGTATTAGCTCTAGAAATACCACAGTTATCCAAGTAACATGTGTACGATCTAAGGAAACATAACTGATTTAATTAGTCATTTGCGGTTTCACCTTAGTGCAGCTTGTACTGAGACATGCATGGCTTAATCTTTGAGACAAGCATATGACTACTGACAGGATCAACCAGGGACCTGCGTCAACTAGAGCTGAACAGCCGGGCGCCCGGGAATGTGTCCCAGGGTCCCACGTGAACCCGCAAGCGTTTGCTCAATTATTCTGCAAACAGGAGGAGGCAGAGCTCCCCTACACAATACACCTCGAAACCCTCTCAAGTCCCGGCGGCGTGCAGCGCCGTCCTAAGTGCTTGGTCGGGTTCGAGAGTGTGCAATCGCCTGTAGTTAGGCGAGTAGACACTTTCAGTGCGGCCTCCCGTGCTCCCAACTAAGCTTGCCGCTGCCGACAGAGGCCCGGGAATGCGCTGCCGTGCCGTCACCGGCGGGAGACAACACGCAGGCACCTATGGTTACTGGCAGCTCCAAAGCCAACGCCACGGAAGAGCTTAGCCCCACTTGGGTGCCAAAGCAAACTCTCCCAGCACAGCACACATGACAACACGTCCACACGGCAGCAATACAAACCACCAGCAAGAACACCGGGGCGACCAAGCAGCAGACGGCGTCGCGGCACCGAGTGCTGGGCGGCGGCGCATCCTCAACGCACATAGTCCTCAATCGCACCAGCACACTGCAGATGTCCAAAGCGCTTCACACCAGGTGCGCGAGAACCGACTTTGGCCTCACGGCGCCACGCGCGGGGTGTGCCAGCGCGCAGCTGCGTCTCGTGCCGCGTCTGTCGGCGGGCGGGCCTCCCACTGGGCGCCCCCACCAGCCGGCTGTAGTGCGTGCGCCCACACAGCGCGCGGCCAGTACGCCAGGCGGTCCCCCCTTACCGGCTGGGGACAGTCCCACCCAGTGACAGTCGCATATCGCTTCACACTCACATGCCCATTCACGTTCGTGTGTATGGCGGGTATCGCTGAAAGAACCAGTTAGTAGTCGTACCAATCGTCACCATCACTGACTGAACTCCAGCCTTAACAACCGCTCAACAATGGGTTTCCAGTTGTTCATTTGCATAACTTGGACATTGAATGTTGACGTCCCTCTCCATTTGCGAATTCAACGATTCTTGCATGCCTGTATGTCATGTGCCACGACACGCCATGTCTGCCCACATACACGCAGCAAAATTGCACAACAAGAGAACACATGGAAGATGGCCCACATATGTATGCGATGTCCATTGCGTGGCTGACTGTCAACTGGCCTCTATAGCATGTAGCAGATGTGGAACGCCGTGCACCATGCTATCACATTGTGTGAGAAGAGATGAAAATGGTTCAAATGGCTCTGAGCACTATGGGACTAAATATCTTAGGTCATCAGTCCCCTAGAACTTAGAACTACTTAAACCTAACTAACCTAATGACATCACATACATGGCCAAGGCAGGATTCGAACCTGCGACCGTAGCAGTCCCACGGTTCCGGACTGCAGCACCTAGAACCGCACGACCACCGCAGCCGGCGAGAAGAGATGACTAAGTCCGTTCCTACCACACGCCTCTATGGCGTACCACACTGCAATCTAGCTGTAATGGGGAGACGAGACATGCAGCTGAGTGCACAACATATGGAACCTGTGGGTCGCCATTGTTGGGCGCAGCCGTTGTATGGTCACACATGTGCCACACATGCAAACTCCTGACTGACCAGCTTGAGAATGCAGGGGGTGATATACGTCCTGCTGCCATACACATTACAGTGGATAGCGTGAGCATATGGAAAGTAAGCAACACTCGCATGGTGTTGATGTGAGGGTACACACTGTAACATGAAGCGATACGCAGGACACCGGTCAGTGCGAACCGGCAAACTATGTTGAGAGGGTTGCAGTTAGGCAACGCTACCTTAATTTAACCATTCATATTACAATTAAAGAGCAGGTTAAGCCACAACGTGGGTTAGGTTAAGCCACAACATGGGTTAGGTTATGCCACAATGTGGGTTAGGTTAAGCCACAACGTGAGTAAGGTTAAGGCACAACGTGGGTTAGGTTAAGCCACAACGTGGGTTAGGTTAAGGCACAACTTGGGTTAGGTTAAGGGACAACTTGGGCTGAGGGAGGGTGTATGGGGGCAGGGTTGGTTCATAGTGAGGATAGTGGGTGGATGCCTCAGGCAGCATCAGATATGTCAAATCAGGATGCACGTTTGGCTCATGCCAGGTGGCGCTCCGGTTCCATGCCTGTAGCAGTGGAGTGGCAGACCTGTGTCTTTCAGTCCTGCTATTGTTTATGTCTTTTGGCATGAGGTAATGTGATGCGCCCTGTGTAGGACACGTGTGGGTGTTGGTGGCTGATCTGAGCAATGCTGCTTGTGGGCAGAGTGGGACATTCTGTCTTATGAGTGGACCTCACGTTCTGGTTGTGAAAGTTTGGATGGTGTAATGTGGCGGAGAGGATGCACTGGATGATGTTCTGTGCTGGTGCATAAGTGTTGTGGCTGTGTCTGTCACAGGCAGAGAGTAGTGTGTGATAGAGTGTATGGGTGAAGTGGGGTTTAGCTTGTGTGCAGCGAATTTAGGCATGTATAGGGTCAATTTCTTCTTTTATTTCCAATTTTATGAAACATACATAACCCACTGTCTGACAGTTTTGAGTGGGCGTATTAAGACTAACTCTGCTATTAGTACTACAGAAGTGGTTTATTAATGCATGCACACTGTCTATTTAATAAGCAACATTGTGCTGTATGTGAATGATTGGCCTCTTAGGTTCTCTGGAATCCTCCCAGAGAGTTGCCCATCCCTAGCCACGTGGAGGCGGGCCGCTGCTACTAGAAGAAACCACTCCACTTATACTACTCTTTTGTTCCCCCCACCACCATACTGAGCTAACTACTACTACTAGCTACTACAAGTCAAAGACTTAAACAAGGATAGTATTTACATATTTGCAATTGCGCATTAGATCTGGAGTGCTTTTACCCTCTCCCTTGAGATTTTATTTACCAATATTGCGAAATTGCTGAACAATTCGCCATTTGTCAATATTTCATTTACATTCCTTGTTTGCAGAAGCTGTCTCTCAACAGAGACAGCCTGTTCGTATATTGGACACTCAAACACTGTGTGTTCTGGCGATCCTTCATGGGCACCACACTCCTGTGTTGGCCTATTTCCTGTTTTATGCAGGTACGTGGGATAGGGACCGTGACCTGTAAGGAAGTGAACTAGGCCCTGTGAGGGCTTCATTATCTTGTTATTTAGCCTTTCCCTTACTGTGGGTAGAGACCTGTGGACTCTATGGCCTGTACTGGACCCATCCCATTCGTCCTGCCAAATGTCAAGCATTTGCTCTGTTCAATAAGATAATATCATTTGGACAAAGAAGATTTCATTTGCCGTCAAAAGCAATAAATATCTATCATAGCAGTATATTGGCACCAATAGTAGGGCACACACACAGTGTGTGGGCCCACAGGTTAGCTCTGGTGTGGCCTGCCGCTGCTGTCAGGCGAATACAGAGGAACGTTTTGTTGAGATGCATTGGGGCATTCAACACAAGTCTAACAGATGCAGGCCCTGTGAGGGCTTCATTATATTGTTCTTTAGTCTTTCCCTTACTGTGGGAAGAGACCTGTTGACTCTACAGCCTGTACTGGACCCATCCCATTCGTCCTGCCAAATGTCAAGCATTTTTTCTCGGATGGCTTCAACGCTTACCAGAGGACTGCTCTTTATATTTTGCACCATGTCGATGTTCTGTTTGTGCAGCCAGTAGAATACTGCGTGCTGCCTTATTATCAGCTCTAGTGGACATAGATCCATGATTACCAACAGTGCATCTGCTGTACTTGTGCTGAATGCTCCAATGCGTCTCAAGAAAACGTTCCTCTGTATTCACCTGACAGCAGCGGCAGGCCGCACCAGAGCTAACCTGTCGGCCCACACACTGGATGCGTGCCCTGCTATTGGTGCCAATATACTGTTATGATAGATATTTATTGCTTTTGACGGCAAATGAAAGCTTCTTTGTCCAATTGGTACTATTTTATTGAACAGAGCTAAGGACTTTGACGTTATTTGCTCAATATGCGGAGTGAAACTCCAATTCTCATCTAGATAAACCCCTAACTAACGGGCATATCTCTGTCGCGACACTGCCTGGCCATTAAGTCTGACTATTGGGTCCATATTTAACCCGCCTTTTAAGAGCATATACAGCGATTTTTGTGGTGCAATAGACATTGTAGTCTTCTCACACCAGTTTATTAACAGACCAATAGCCAGTCGTGATCGATCTTCGATCACATTGCGTCACCTTCCACTAGATTTACGAGATCATCCGCATAAGCAACGACACCCAGAACTGCAGTATCTCCCTGCAGGACGTTCAACAATGATTCCATGTTGATATCCCAGAAAATGGGACCACACACCGATCCCTGGGAACAACCACGAGATACTCTTTTAGATACGGCGGCTCCAGGAGCCGTTATTTTAGCAGTTCTTCCATCACAGTAGGCCTCCAGACAGCCATATAGCAGCTGCTGGCACCCAATCTCTCTTAGGCGAAAGAAGAGTGCCGGTCACCGTAGGTTATCGAAGGCCCCTGAGATGTCATTATGCCAAGAACATACTTTGATGTAGCAGAGTGAACAATCAAAAAAACCTCATTGATCGCGTCCTGAGTGGGGGTGGGGCACGTATGGGTGTGGGTGGAGTGGTTGTCAGTCGACCACTTGTTACGGCATGGGCACTGGTGTTGAGGCGCCTGTGGTGGCAAGAGGGTGCAGGCTTTGTGGGTAGGGTCGTAAAATGGGCACTGTGGGCCCCATCGATGTCGTAGTCAGCTTGGCGTCTCATAGATGGCGGTATCGTCGTTAGAGGCGGACTGGAGGAGGCCATGGTTCGAGAGACTAACAGATGGCGGTGTTGTGTGTGGTGTGCTCGACACGGTGGACGTAGTGTTGTCAGATTCTCGTAGATGGAGGTATTGCATGTGGTTTCGTCATATTTCGGTAGATGGAGATACTGTGTTTCGGCAGTATGGTGGGCATAGTTTCGTTGGATTCCTATAGATGGAGGTATCGTTTCTGGGCTCCATGTGAATGTAGTTTAGTCACATTCTCATAGATGGCTTTGTTGTGCATGTGGGTGGCATTGTCGATGTCGTTGAATCGGAGTCCGATCGATGGCAGTATGGTGTCGTCACAAAATAGGCAAGTGAGTGGCGTGGGTATTTCACAGATGGCGGTATCGTCTGTTTTATTATGTTTATTGTGGATGTTGATGTCGTGACTACGAGAGGGCACGCACGAATGCGTTGTCTATGTAACATATGTCGGTGTCGTGCGAACATTATCTTTATATTCATTTGTCATTTGTTTTTGCTATTAACTATTTGGTTTACTTACGTATTTATTTCCTTATTTTTTATATATTGTTTATTTATGTTGTGGTTTAATTTATGTGCGTGCAAATGTGCCGATACTACTGTGTTTCCTTTCTATTTCATTTATTGTGTAGCCGCCTAATACCTCTACACACTGTCCTCACCGCATCCTCTGCAGGCGACGCTCACCTACGGACTTATCCCCACCGACACCAACCGACCCGTGGACTTCCCAACGACACACCCTATCCAAAGTCTATTTTCTTACAAGACATCATCTGTTTTAAAATTGTATTTCACGTTAATAGTTAAAGGTGTTTTAGTTCACCGAACTGCGGTGCACGCTATGTTACCACACGTCGGTGGGGTGGACGAAAACGTACCATTGGCTGCCAGGCACCACAAGCCAGTTATCCTGTGGTAACTTTTCTGACACCTCTTGCTGGAAACTCTCCAAGCCAAAGGATGGATAGGCCGTGCTATCACAGTCCCTATGCGTACTGAACATCGGGATCATTCCAGCTTCTGCCCTTTTGCTCTACGCAAGGTTTCTGTCCTCGCTGAGCTGGCCTTAGGACACCTGCGTTATTCTTTGACAGATGTACCGCCCCAGTCAAACTCCCTGCCTGGCAGTGTCCTCGAATCGGATCACACAAGGGAGTAAACTGCGCCGCACACTCGGACGCGCCGACACACACGGGACACGCGGCATGTGCAGGCTTGCACCCACACGCACCGCACGCTGTGGCACACGGACACGGAGCCGCGGCGCGAACGCAACCCGAACACGCTTGGCTCGAGAACATTGTGACGCCAGGTTATTATACCACAACGCACGCACTCCACCTAACAAAGTAAGTAAAGAAACAATGAAAGTAGTGGTATTTCACCGGCGAGGTTGCCATCTCCCACTTATGCTACACCTTTCATGTCACCTCACAGTGCCAGACTAGAGTCAAGCTCAACAGGGTCTTCGTTCCCTGCTAATTTTTTCAAGCCCATTCCCTTGGCAGTGGTTTCGCTAGATAGTAGATAGGGACGGCGGGAATCTCGTTAATCCATTCATGCACGTCACTAATTAGATGACGAGGCAATTGGCTATTTAAGCCATCTTTATTCAGAAGAATAAACGATACATACAAACACAAATAGCAGGTATTGTATACATCGGTGTTCACTACCTCGCCATGTCCTCCACTGGAGTGGGGACTTACAGGGAGAAACACCAATTAATATATGTATATACTAAAGGAAAGGAAGAAAACACATAAATGAAATAAGAAGAAAAAGCAGAATAAAGACGTTCTTCCTCCTGTGAAACTCCCCAGGAGTCAGGGAATTAAGAATATCCAGCACTCTATCCGACGCCGGCGCATGGCATCAGCCTATTCGCCGCTCGAAGATACGGTAGCTGATGCAGCAGCTCTGCAGGACTCTGGTGCTAAGTACCACCAGCTCTTGAGGTTGGAACCCCAGGTTAATGAGGTCCCTCGCCGACTCAGGAGACCATGTCCCCCTCCAATTCAACGTTGAGGTGGACACTGTCAAGTCCTGGACGCCTTGGTGCAGGTTGGAGATTGCACGGCGGATGGACGGCGTGTTATATTAGGTCGCCTTCTGTGTGTGACACCAGTCGAGCCGAAGATGGTTGCAGACTACCTCGGCGTCTATCACCCAGGCGCTGAGCGGAAGCGGATATCCCCGCTACATGCTCCCAGATGGTGGCATCGGTCGACCCCTCCGTCGGCGGCCCAGTGGTGTCGGCCGAGAAGTCCTCAGCTGCGTCATCGGCTGGCGCAGTCCGGTCGCCCGCGTCGGGCGGCGACCTCTCCACTCCCCGGTGGGACGCCGGCTCTTCCCCCTGACCGATCCCAAGTGCCTCCATAAACTCCCAGACGAGCTGCCTTCCGCCACTGGCAGTTGATCGCTTCGAGTGTTCGGCCAGGGAACATCTGTGTCAGTTCGTGGTTGACAAAGAAGAATTGTGCGCCCCTCTCGAGAAACAGCTCGGCCTCTGCTTTGGCGAGCGACAAGACCTCTTCCTCTGTCAACCTCGCGCGATGTCTCTCCGTGACGATGTCCACGTTGGCGGCGGAGGTGGACCCCAAGTCCGCTCTTGGTCGTAAATGTCTGGTGACACTCGCTGCAGGCATAGATTGCTGCAACTGCTACCGGATCGGCGGCACGGCCGTTTGGCCGGCCAGGTGTTGTGGAAGCATGGGTGGCACCTTCAGCGGAAGGGCCACTACTCGTGATTTCTTCTGTGCTGCCCTGAACTGTAAAGGGATAATGCGATGGAGGGCTAGTAACCCCACGAAGCCCCTAGTGCGGTCTTCCACTCTGCGAAATCAGTGGGCCCATGTGAAGGGGAGAAGACCGCAGGAGAGGAGAGGAGAGGCCCATGTGTTACGCATCACACTCTGTGTAACTATGACCCAAGGATGGCGCCTGACAGCAGCAGTACAACTACAGCGGAACCGCGCTTCGGAAAGCGGAGTCCAGATGCAGCCGTGGCTGGGGACGCCGCCTGATGTCATCCTGGGCATGCTCCCGGATGCCCTTGCATTTGTCGGGTCCACATCGGACCTCGGATTCTCGGTCGCAGAGTCAACGCTGCGGCCTTTTCTGATGACATCCTGTTGTTCGCGTCGACTCTGAGGGGCTGACAGTCCCTCATAGATGCAGCTGTCACAGCCCTCGCTCACCCGAGGCTGCAGATCAACACCCGGAAGTGATTCACCCTGGCCTTGGTCATGTCTGGACGCGAAAAGAAGGTGAAGGTGGACGGCGACGTCACCTTCAAGGAAGGAACACCACCGTGCCTGCCCTGCAAGTGGGTGAGACCTTCCAGTACCTGGGGCTGCAGTTCTCCACCTCGGTTCGCTGCATCTTCAACACCCAACGCCACCTGGGGGAACAGATGGATGTCGTCTCCCGACCTCCGCTGAAGCCGCAACAGCGCCTCTACGCTCTCATCAATGTGCTTCTCCATGGCTTGTACCATGGGCTGGCCCTCAGCCGCACCTGGGCGGGTTCCCTGAAGTCGGCGATCTCTATCATGTCCGCCATCAGGAGATGGTTCCGCCTCCCAGTGGACACTCTCCTGGGCTACGTCCACGATCCTGTTGCCCAGGGGGCCTCGGCATTCCATCGTGCTGCTGGATGTGGCCAACCCTCCGTCATTCCCGTCTCCTGGCGCTGAAGAAGATCTGGCCAGCCTTCGATGGTGCAGGCCTGCACGAGGTGCAGCGTGAGATCGAGGTGCTGGAGTGGCACCAGATGTGGAAGGATCACCTCATCAAATCGTCAACGCAGGTTGGAGGGATGTGCGCCGCACACCTGCACATCACCATCGACAGTGCGGCGCTGTCATCACCTGCCGCAGTCTGAGGGCAGCACCAATGGGTCACTGACACCAGTCGACTACCATCTGGGCATGACTACACCGACGCCCTCCACGCCTGCATCAACGCCTTCCCAACGAGGGTACAGAGCAGTCGGGGGCGTGAGGGGAAACCAGATGTCGCGCGGGCTGCCAGGCCATCGAGACTGCCAACCACGCCCTACAGGCTTGCTACAGGACACACGGGTCCTGTGTCAAACAACATGACGCATTCGTGCAGTATGTCGCTCCTGGGCTCGTGCAGAGGGGATTCAATATCTCCGTGGAGCCCCACCTCCGAACACCTGAGGGAGTATGCAAGCCTGACGTGGTGTCAGTAAAAGATGGCACGCCTGCATGATAGACGCCCAGGTAGTCACTGACCATCTTCGGGTCGACTGGTGTCATACACATAAGGCGGCCAATTATAACACGCTGTCCATCCGGCGTCCAATGTCCAACCTGCACCAAGATGTCAAGGAATTGACAGTGTCCACCGCAACGTTGAATTGGAGGGGGTCATGGTCTCCTGAGTCGGCGGGGGACCTCATTAACCTGGAGTTCCAACCTCGAGAGCTGGCGGCACTTAGCACCAGAGTCCTGCAGAGCTGCTGCACCAGCTACTGTATCTTCGAGCGGATGATGGCGAATAGGCTGAAGCCACGTGCCGGCGTCGGATAGAGTGCTGGATATTCTTAATTCCCTGACTCCTGGGGACTTTCACAGGAGGAAGAATGTCTTTATTCTGCTTTTTCTTCTTCTTTCATTTATGTGTTTTCTTCCTTTCCTTTAGTATATACATATATTAATTGGTGTTTCGCCCTGTAAGTCCCCAACCCGGTGGAGGACATGGCGAGGTAGTGAACACTGATGTATACTATACCTGCTATTTGTATATGTATGTATCGTTTATTCTTCTGAAAAAAGACGGCTTAAATAGCCAATTGCCTCGTCATCTAATTAGTGACGTGCATGAATGGATTAACGAGATTCCCGCTGTCCATATCTACTCCAAAATGGCTGCCATCGCGTGTCGCGTCCATTATGCCATGAGAAGATATCTGTAGTTGTGTGTGTATTACTCGCACTTTGTTGTTTGGTGAGAGCTCTTCTCGATATCGTCACATTCGAGATGCGTTTCGCGTGGGCGTGTTCGTGTCGGTATTCGAGAACTGTCGAAACGTGTGGTGGAAGTGGTGTGTTTGCGCCATAACCTCAACAGTGGGACGAATTATTTATGTTGTTGTGTGGTTCTTGCGATTTCGTCGCTTTTGAGCTCAGAGATTCTTCTACCGTGTGAATTGTGAGAACTGGTTTCACTCTTGATTGTGACTATCTGATTGTGACTACTTGATTTTGAACCTCCTAATCTGTACAGTGTGCCTCGAGATATCGAAATCTGATGCTGCAGGTATGCTTCTGCACCTGGAGCGGTAATTTACGTTCATGTGATCTAATCAGTGACTAAAATTTATCAAGTAACAATATCAGCAGCAAATTAACCTTTAAAACTTTCTGTCAGACATGGTTCGATCTGTGTACCACAGGTGTGCATAGTTCGATCTTTGTACCACTATCGTCAGTAGTTTGATCTGTGTACCACAGGCGGTAGGAAACGACTTTAGTTCGATCTGCATACCACTAGTCTCTGGGTGACTCTTGTTCGATCGTTGTACCACGGCGAAATATTACATCAGCGTTACATAAGACTCTGAATCTGACTCTATCTCACTCTTAGCGAGAGTGCGCCAGACGTTGGGTGAACCCTGCCTCGCTCTTTTGCGAGATATTGTGTGTGCTTACAGTTCGTCCAATAGACTGTGCTATATGCTGTTATAATGTCATCCTCAGAGGACGAAGAAGGAAATGTGGGGGATGAAAGTGATGGGGGCATCAAAACAAAGAATTTTGAGGACTATTATACGATCATCCTGGAATTCATAGATGAACACACGACACCTACCAAAAAGATTACAGTAAATGTAATGAGTGAATTGCAGAACGATCTCGCATTGTGGGCGATATTCCAATACAAACTAGTTGGTAGGAATGAGGAGCTCGTCAAGCAAAATCAGTGTCTGCGAGAGACACTCGTTGAGAAGAGTGATGGAATCTCTAAAGAAATCAAGACCATTAAAGATGAGATCCCAAAAGTGGCTGCACCTACATTTGCTGAAGTTGTAGCAAAATCAAGTGGGTACATACCCACCACCAAAGCTAAAATAGCATCTGCACAAGCAAAGGCGTCGAATACACTATTCGTGAAATCAAAAGATGAGAGGGACGCAAAAGTAACAAAGCAGAGGTTTGTAAGTATGATTGACCCAAGAAAAGAGCAAATTAAAATTAAAAATATGCGTACTGTAAATAGTGTTCTCATTGTTGAAACTGAATACCCTGCTGATATCCAAAAGATCTCCTCAAATAGTAAAGTCGCTAAAATTTTGAAGTGTGAGCCACCTAGAAAGAAGCGTTGTCTTATCATTCTTTATGATGTGCCAAGTGAAATGGGTGAGCAAGAGCTAGTAGAGACAATCTGGCAGCAAAATCTTGCTGACAAGATAACCAAACAAGAGACCTCGGAAGAAATGCGACCCTGTTTTAAGACTGGTCCTAAAGGAAAGGTGGAGGTAAACCATGCGTTTGAAGTAAGTGCAAGCAAAACGTGTGTATGTGGATTTTAGATCACTGTCAGTGAAAGACTATTTTGCTTTCAAATGCTTTATGTTCACCGGCCGGGGTGGCCGAGCAGTTCTAGTCGCTACAGTCTGGAGCCACGCGACCGCTACGGTCGCAGGTTTGAATCCTGCCTCGGGCATGGATGTGTGTGATGTCGTTAGGATAGTTACGTTTAAGTTTAAGTAGTTCTAAGTTGTAGGGGACTGATGACCTCAGAAGTTAAGTCCCATTATGCTCAGAGCCATTTCCTTTGAGTGCCAGAATTTCGGTCACAGAAGTGCAAAGTGTACTGCCAAGTCTCTTGTGTGTTCACATTGTGCTGAAGACAATCACCAAAAATCAAGTTGTCCGAACTCAAATAAGCCAGCAAAATGTATTCCACGTTCTTCCAGAGGCAAGGTGTGCAATACACCAGGTCCTCAGTGCTCTACGTATCATCTATACCTGCGAAGACCAAAATGTACAGATTATGGAGAGTAATCTATAGTGAAGAGTTCACACCATGTAGAGACTTCAAATGTCAGGAAATTGCACAAATAGCTGATAAGAATATGACACGTAAGAAACATAAGCCACCCTCTATGAGGTTTAGGAATTGGCGTAGGGCAATCACATGGAGGAACATGCTACATGAAAACAGACAACCTCCACGTACTACAGAACAAGTACATTGTATGGATGTTAATACATTAGAGGATAATATGGCAGTTGTAAGTGAAGAAAGGATGTACTTTAAGGACACGTCAGATCGTGAGTTAGACAACAGTGAAAATAATAATAACAATATAGTTGATCCCGAAAAGAACAATATCACAGACATTAGTTCAAATGGTTCAAATGGCTCTGAGCACTATGGGACTCAACTGCTGAGGTCATTAGTTCCCTAGAACTTAGAACTAGTTAAACCTAACTAACCTAAGGACATCACACACATCCATGCCCGAGGCAGGATTCGAACCTGCAACCGTAGCGGTCTCGCGGTTCCAGACTGCAGTGCCAGAACCGCGCGGCCACTTTGGCCGGCACAGACATTAGTATTTTCCCCCAAGAACAGAGGAAAAATCGTTTTTCATCTAATCAGGACAGAGCTATTAGCTCTAGCGTTGCAGGGAGTAAAATGTGTGTCAACGCTGGCCTCAAAAATCATGGAATTTTTTCCAAGATTAGGTCGAAGTTAAAGAGCAAAAGCAAAAAGACTATCGAGCCCTGTCATAAACCTGACATGATCACTACTAGTACACAGACTGACTTTATAGACAGTGAAGACACACTGAAGCCTTCAACAAATGAGGGAAATGATTGTGAACAGTTGGATCCTTGATCGATCTATGTTGATTTCGAAGAGAATTACAGACTATCTAGATTAGAGGATATGAGTGTTTTAGTTGTAGTCCTTAGGCACATTGTCAGAATAGGGCATCCGAAAGGGAATACAATTAGCTTTCCATATTCAGAACTGCCGATAGGCTGTTTTTGGGATGTAATAATCTACCAACCGGAAGGCAAAAGAATTGGGCAAGATACTTCAGCGGGCATATATCTGACGCAACGAAATAATTGATCACGAGGAGATTTAGAAGGAATTTGTGGACTGTTACGGTAGAACAGTTTATGAGTACGACAAGACAGGCTTTAGATTTTATAACCATGTCAGACAACCTTAATGAGTAGTTGGAATTTAGGTATAGCCGTTGCTCAGATTAATGCTATGCGCAGCATCACCGTAATGACTGAAATATGGAAAGTTGCGGAGGATCGAGGTCTGGATATTATATGTATCCAGGAGCCTTACACTGCGAAAGGGAAACTGATACATTGCCCAATGGGTCCAAGAGTGATCCTATATGGAGAGAACCCAATGGTAGCCGTTGTGATACTGAAAAGAGAAGTTTCAGTGACAACAATTGCTTAGGTAAGTGATGAACACTTTGTTACTGTGGAGCTAACGACAATTGAGGTGTCTTTCTCTTAACTAATTTGTACTTTCAATATGCACATAAGATACAACATTATCTCGATAAAATGATAGGAGCCAACGAGATTGGAGGTAACGGATACCACATTTCCACAATAGACACAAACGCTAAATCAGTACTGTGGAACAGCAGAGAAACTGACGAGAGGGGACTAGAACTACAGGATGCTATTGCAGAGTAGAACTTAATAATTGTGAATAAACCTGGGTTTCCACCTACTTATCATAATAGGGCAGGGGCAAAATCTAACATTGACATTACGTTGGCAAATGGTAGTGTGCTAAATAGGATACAGGCACGGCAAGTTCTGAACAGAGTGATTACAAATGATCATAATATGATTACTTTTAGCGTTGTAAGTGTAAACAATGTAAACAGCGAGGAGAACTATATAGGAATCTACTTCGATTATAAAAGAGCAGACTGAAAGCGTATGAGGGAGGAGTTCCAGCTACAGGTCCCAGTTGGAAATGGCTTTGATATTGATTTAGCGGCAGAAACAATACAGGTTCATACACAAAATCTCATGAATACCTTCATACCTAAGCGTCCATTCTTTCGAGGCTCGAAAGTGCAATGGAGTTCCACACTAACAGAATTAAAGAGAAATGCTCGTAGAGCACGGCGGGCGTATCAGAGGTCTCTCGGTGACAGAGATAAGCAGAGAAGGTTACTAATTTATCGGGAAATCAAAGCAGTTTATAAGACGGAATTAATCAATACGAGAATAAAGCACTGGGAAACCTTCGTCAAAAAGGAATTTCAAACTAATGTATGGGGCTTACCATATAAAATTGTAAGTCAAAACCTTAAGACACCTCTCATCCTATCTACGCTTCATTGGCCAGACGGCCCTACCACATCGGGGTGGCGCGACTCGGCAGAATATTTAATGGAAAGTTTGCTCCCAAGTGATGATCCAGCTTCAGATAATGAACACCAGGCACTCTTGAGACAGAAGATGCAAGAGGAGTATCCAGATGAAGGAGTGGTTCTACCATTTGCTCAGGAGGAAGTGAGTCAGGCCATTGGCTCCATGAAGAAAAATAAATCCCCCAGAATGGACAAGATCACAGCAGAAACGTTACAGCAACTGAAAAGTAAAATCGTGCCATATCTAACAGCTCTTTTTAATGAGTGCCTCTTGCAGGGAAGAGTACCAAAGGTATGGAAGATCACTGAGGCACCCATTATCAAAAAATGAGAAGACAGAGATCTGAAATTAGTGAAGAGTTACCGTCCAATATGCCTGCTGAATACTATGGGGAAGGTCCAGGAACGGTTGTTGTGTTAACGGCTGAGCGATCATACGGAGCTCCATGGGCTCAACCAATGTCAGTACGGTTTTCGGGCAGGACGGTCGATAGATGATGCGGTTAATCAAGCATTACATATATCCTCAACCTCACTGGCGAAATATGTTGTCGGTGTGACGATCGACATACAGGGTGCTTTCGATAATCTGTTCTGGCCTTCGCTGTTCGCGAGACTGCGAGAGCTACGAACTCCAAAGTGCCTATACATGTCGTTGTTTGATTACTGCAAGGGCAGAAGGGTAATATGGAGATCCCCAGGACACACGATAATAAGGCACATTAGTAAGGGATGCCCGCAGGGCTCCATCTGTGGGCCTATATTCTGGGATGTTTTGGTAGAACCACTCTTGGAAATATTGGAAAATAATGAAAATGTAGCTGGTATAATAGCATATGCAGACGACCTGCTCGTAATCATAACTGGCGATTCTATAAATTTAATTGAAAATCGAGCAACCACAGTGTTAAAAACTTTAAGTGAGAGGAGTACTTACAATAAACTTCAAATAGCGGTTAGTAAGACTAAATATATATTGTTAAAAGGTAAATTATCTACAGGCAGGGGTCCATCCATAAAACTGCAAGACACTCCAATCAGCAGGGAGACAGTTTGTAGATATCTTGGGCTGCACGTAGATGAGGGGTTGAACTTAAGTGCACACATTAAATTGGTGTGCGAGAAGGCACTGAACCTTATGAACAAGATCTGTACAATTGCTACGGCCAGTTACAAATTACCCTTCAATGTTGTTAGAATTAATCATGAGGCTATCTTAATGTCAATAGTGTCATTCGGGGCAAGTGCCTGGGCACATAAGCTGTGGCAGGTGCAACCAGTCAGGCATCTGAGAAGAATGCAACGTAGTGTTCTCATCAGAATGAAAGGAGCCTTCAAAACCACCTCAGTGGAGGCACTGTTGGTGATCCTATATCTATACCCTGTAGATCTACAAATCAGACGTCGAGGAGCCCCATACCGGCTTCAGAGGTGTAAAGCTGACAAAGTGGAGGCAATCACAGGTGCGCGAATAGAAAGCAAATTAGAGCTCAAGCACTGAATGGATAGAGAGTGGCAACAAATCTGGGACAACGTTAATACAGGTAGACGAGTGTATGCAATATTTACGAACATCAACGAACGACACCGGATGCGACATATAAAAGTGAGTGGGGGTATGGTCCATTATTTCCTTACTGGACATGGTCTGTATCCCACTTACTTACATAAAATAAATAGTTCAGATAATAATAGCTGTATGTGTGGTGCTGAGGGAGATCCGGAACACATGGTGTATATGTGTCAAGGAAATGATGTAGCAATGGAATTATTTCACATTTTACGTAGTAAGAACTTGTCTGAAATCGTGCGAGACGTAGATGCGCGTAAAGTATTGCGTGGGTTGGCAGATGAGTTTTCTGCTAAGCATATGCGTGTGCATGTGGTGGCAGGGGGAAGAGCAGCACAGCAGGCAGCAAGAAGGACGGACCGATGGCGACGCGCAGATCCAGCAGTTCTGGGACCTGCAGTGGCGACGAGAGCCCCATCTGTATCAACGAACATTCATAATCGCCCGCGCGCGGGCCGCCTATCTAGCGGATCGTCGGGCTCAGGGACGTGTTTCCTCTGAGTCTGGCGACGAGTCAGATGGCGGCGACGGGCCTGGCGATAGCGGGGTGCTGCAGAGAGATTCACGGCGATGAACAATGAGATTTAGAGTGTTGTCTTATCTGGTTTAGCTAGTACCTCAGGCATTTTCAATGCTACACTACATTTAGTACGTTAATAACTGCGTTTAAATTGTAGTTAATTTGATTTCATGCTTAACAAGACACAGTTCGCACACACCCTGGGCTTGTCACGACATGATGATTGCCAGAGATTATTCTGATGTTTTCCATGTCGTGGCTATGTGGATAGGATGTAGTTCTCAGGATGTGACACAAGACTGGTGCTTCATGGGATGCCAGGTCTTGAAGATCTACCTAGACCTTCGCAAGTGTACATGAGGTACAGATTTGATGGACAAGGCACCTACCAAGTTGTATTAGATTTTGGGGTAGGTTAGGTTGGTGATGGGTCTTTTACACTTCTACTAGCTTCCTCTTTTACACTCCAGTCTATTTTCTTGGTAGTTAGGTTTTCATTTATAACTAATTAATTAATTGAAATGATTGTATTGGAAGTGGTTTGGCATGTAACAGCAGCCCGGGTCCACGGTCCTAGGTACGGGCAACTCAGAGATGAGGGAAAGAAGGCTGAAAACTAATGGTAATTATATAATTGACTCATGCCAATAATGTAATAAATTTTTCATGTGTATGAACTGCTTTAGTAATTTCTAGGTAGCAGGTCTTATGTTGCATTCAATGGAAAAAAAAGTCAATATCTATTGTCTGCGGCGTCTCATGCTGCGTGGAAAGTCACTTGGTGGGCTTGGATGGTGCTGTCATGGTGCCGTCCTCGCCTCCTAGTCGACATTTTTTCAGGTCAGCGGGAAATAGACATCAGGGCGCGAGACGTGGCGATCCGGCCACCTTTAGGTCTGTTCTTGATCTAGTCGTCGGATTTCCGGTCGCCAATGTTCTTGAGCTTTGGGGAAGGATGCGCTAATAGCATCTCCTTCTCAAGTGCCCCTGCCCGCCTTCATGTGGTGCAGATGTTAAGCCTTTGGGCGACCGAGCGTTAGGGGTGCGACAGTGCACTGAACATCTTGCACACTGGTTCTGACGGCCTGGCTCGCCAGAGTGGGATTCCAGCCTGAGCTGTCAAGTGTCCTTTGCTGTGTCTCTGGATTCCCGAGACATGATCTGCCAAGCCGGGGCATGGTGACATGTCCCCAGCTAGGTTAGATGAGTCCAGACCCCCGAACGTCTGCATGACCGGCCCGGCACCTGAATAGGACTGGGTCCTTGGCCTTGCATGGGAGCTCGGCCAATTAGGGGCCAAAGTACGGAGGGTGAATCCGCCTTCCTGGAGTGTGGGGTGCACTTGCTGGGGAAGAGATGGATGAAATCCTCGATGGTGAGGCCGTCGAAGAGGACGAGGGTGCTGGAAGCGGCACACTTAACCTTGCAGCTCAAATGTGCCCTTGGTACAGAGGTGAGACCGGTGGGCGAGCTGCCATTAGCCTCCCCCAATGCCAGAGGTTCCAGTCGAGGGTAACAGACGGGCCCCAAATTTTTCACTCTTCTTCTTAACTATGGCTCAGAATACGGAGAGTGAATCGGCGCTTTCGGAGCCCATGGCTCCTAATACGGCATTAGAAGAAAGTTACGATATGTCGGTAATAGAAAGACATTCGCGCTACCTCTGCTTGTTGAAAGGTAGCGTGATACATGGAAAAATTAATTCAGAGGAAATCAAGGTTCTAAAAGAGACTATTGCGAATTGGGCTCTAGCCCATGCCCACGTTGAAGGTCAATATGCGGAACTAAAAAAGGAAAATGAACGACTCAGGAAAGCAGGAAAGAGTTGAAAAAACCAGTTCAGTCATATGCCGCAGTTGCGGCTGCCACACTTCCCAAGACAACGGTACAGGACACAATAAAACGAAGTATTGAAAAGGCGTCGCTGACCGCGTTTGTCAAACCCAAGAAGGGTGAGGACATACGGAAGGTGCGAGAAAATTTTGAAAAAAGTATAGACCCAAAAGCTGACAAAATCAAGATCAATACAGTACAGAACACTCGTAATGCTTTGATTGTTGAAGTAGCCACGCCAGAAGACAGTGACAAACCACTGAATAACGTAAAATTAAAAGAACACTTTGTGTGTGAAAAACCGCGGAAAAGACGTCCCTTGATGATGATTTATGATGTACCTGTGTACATGAATCAAGATGACATTTTGGAGGCCATTTATATACAAAATTTTGAAGAGAAAGTTTCAAGGCAGGACTTTCATGAAACGTTTTAATTACGATTCAAGGCAGGACCTAGAGACAAATCCACTGTCCACCATGTGGCGGAAGGGGATCCAGAAATACGAAAAATAATAATCAAGACTGGCAGATTATACATTGGTTACGTGCACTTTCAATCAAGGACTATACAGCCTTGCCAAAGTGCACTAAATGTCAAGACTAAACACACGTGGCTAAGTACTGCGAATTCAAAAACCCTGTTTGCGCTCATTGCGGAGAAGAAGGACATGAGAGGAAAAACTGTCCAAATCAATCACTGCCGGCGATCGGTATCCCATGTAAGTATCGAAAACGTACATGTAACACCCCCGGTAGGTAGTGCTTTACATACAAGCTGTTACTACAAAGGTTAATACAACGAACTGATTATGGAGGCCCATAAAAAGGCTCCAAAGCATAAATCACCAAGTAAAATGGCGAAGGATGCAGAACGCTAGCAGAAGCTGAGGGCCTCACAAACTTCTCTTGCAGATGCGTCGGCGGGTGCGGCTGGGCCGTCCTCTGGTGCGGCGGACTCCGTCCAGGGGCCGGAGCGGCGCGGGTCCGACAGCGGTGATCGAGCTGAGGTGCCAGTGGTTTCCATCGTCGCAGGCGGCCGGAATGACACATTTAATGACTCAGTAGAAAATTTGGCTTCTGGTGTTGGTTCTGTAGAAACGTGAACTTTAACAGATAGCTCCCCAGCCATTAAGACTTATAAAAATTGTTCTCCTAACGATACTTATGTAATTTGTGAACATGCGATGAAGCTTAGCAAATTAGAAGATCCGTTAATGCTTACAGTGGCTCTAAGACAGCTTGTGCGGGTCGGGCACCCAGATGAGTACAGAATTACATTCCCAACTCTGGAGGATATCGACTGTACTCAGTTGGCATTGGTCAACTTGCCTTTCGAGCATGAGAAATTACTGAAATTGGTCAAAGAAGTTTACCGAAGAAGGGGGGGGGGGAATTCAGTTTGCAAAAAATTTATAAGGAGATGGTGAAAATGTACGGAAGGGTAATGTTTGTTCCCTCCCTTCAGTTTCCTAACAGCTACGTTTACACGAGATACCCTCCTGATGACTGACCTAAGAGTAGCACAGATAAATGCAATGCGAAGCTTTCTCGTAACACAAGAACTGCGAAAGCTTGCGGAGGAGCATACTTTAGACGTTCTAACAATCCAAGAACCAAACTTTGTCTCTGGCCGCGTCTCTGGCTTTCCAGTTACATCGCAGGTAATAACGTTTGGAGAGAATCCTGTGGCAGCAGTTGTTATTTTTAATAAATTAATTAAAACAACCATATTAACACAGTTTTGCAACACACATGTTATTGTTGTAGAATTGAATGTGCTGCAAACTTGTCTGTATTTAGTTAATGTCTATTGTCAATATTGTAAACACATAGATCATTACTTACAACAGCTTACAACAATTTTAAGATCCTTAGAAGGAAACCCAGCAGTATTAACAATGGACTGTAACGCGAAGTCCCTCCTCTGGCATAGTCTCCAGGCAGATGTACGAGGTAGCGCTATGGAAGATTTCATTATGGAATTTCAATTGCATGTAGAAAATATACCTGGTAATCCGCCTACGTATAGAGTTGGTGTTGAAATTAACACAGACGTTACTTTAAGAACGAGAAAATTTACGAATAGAACTACAAACTGGATGGTACATAACGGTTTAATTGTCAGTGACCATAATGTAATTGAGTTTCAAATTCTTTTCAGAATGGAAGACATGCCAGAGGAGTGGGTGACGCGGTATGACTATGGAAGGGCCAATTGGGAGCTGCTAGAGTCGGAGTGCAATCCTCCAGAGTTGGGTGACGGACCGTTTGATATCGATGCAGCAGTAGAGGCCTTACAGCCTCTATTAAGTCGGCTTTAGCTGTTGCAATACCATTCAAAAGGCGGCTCATCCGCAAGGCGACGGCGCCATGGACTCCAGAGCTTACCAGGCTCTGGCAGTCTATGCGGCGTGCAAGGCGGAATTACCAGAGAAGCTTCACAAGGGGTAGTCCATTCCCTCACTGGACATGGCCCCTATCCGGTTTATTAAAATCGGATAGGGAGTCGGCCTACGCCGGAGTGTGTCTGTGGTGTCCCAATTGGGATGCCCGAACACATTGCATTCGAGTGCCCTGACTTTGCACAGGCTGTATCGGATGAGAGAAGACAACTAGTTAACGTACAAATGAACGATATAATTATGGACCCTGAGAAATATGTAGTCCTACAATGATTACTTGATAAGGCGTCGCAACATGCCAAAAGAGTTTTTGTTCAATACCACCACTGACGAAAACATAGGGGAAAAAGGCCTTGCCTCTCAGCAAAGTAACTGAGAAGCATTGGCAGTTAAAAAGGAAATTTACATAAAGAAGGTGACAGCTCTGTCGCAGGTGGCTGGCGGATCCATGGCCTGGCCGCCGCAGTGGGCAGGAGTTCAAGTCCATTGGGGAGAGGCTGTCCGATGGTCTGGCCGCTGCTGCCCTGACAGAACACTAACTAGAGACAGGACGGTGTTAGAGGGCTTGAAGGTCGTGTAGGAGAGGCTCCCCTATCTATTGTGAAATAGATTAGGTGGACGCCTCGGGGCGTTAGCCAAGGTGTGAGAAGCCCTTGCACTTAGTCCAACAATGTATCAAAAAATTACAAATACACGGAGTGATCTTATAACCGTAGTTGACTTGTAAATACTTGTAAATACATGTAGTAGTCCATGTTGTTGTACAGTAGTTGTAGCAGTAGGCGCACTAGCGCAGGTAGTGTTACTAATAAGGAAGTAATGTAGAAAATGCTTTGTAAAATGTATTGTGAACATAAAGGTGGTGGAGGGATGTAATGTTACTGTGCAGTGGTTTTGCTGTAATAGAAACTGGCCCACCTCCAAGTGGTTGGGACGGGCAACGCTCCTGGAAGCCCAGGAGTGGCTAAGTGGCCAGATTATTTCCCTTTGTATTATAATTCTGTTGTGTTTTAGAAACTAAAATCACTAATTATGAATTGTTAACTGATGTAGAATTGTCTAGTGCATAGTACAGCCAACTTATATAACTTAGATGATGGGCTTGTTTGTAAACCTCGACGTAAAAAAAAAAAAAAAAAAAAAAAAAAAAAAAAAAAAAAAAAAAAAAAAAAAAACCACTGCCAGGCGGGGAGTTTGACTGCGGCAGTACATCTGTCAAAGAATAACACAGGTGTCCTAAGGCCAGCTCAGTGAGGACAGATACCACGTGTAGAGCAAAATGGCAAAAGCTGGCATGACCCCCATATTCAGTACGCATAGGGACTGGGAAAGCACGGCCTTATTGCCTATCGATCCTTTTGGATTGGAGAGTTTCCAGCAGGAGGTGTCAGAAAAGTTACCACAGGGATAACTGGCTTGTGGCGCGTTCATAGCGACGTCGCTTTTTGATGCTTCGATGTCGGCTCTTCCTATAATTGCAAAGCAGAATTCGCCAAGCGTTGGATTGTTCACCCACTAATAGGGAACGTGAGCTGGGTTTAGAGCGTCGTAAGGCAGGTTAGTTTTACCCTACTGATGACTGTGTCTTTGCGATAGTAATCCTGCTCAGTACGGGAGGAACCGCAGGTTCGGACATTTGGATCACACACTCGGCCGAGCGGCCGCTGGTGGGAAGCTACCATCCGTCAGATTAAGCCTGAACGCCTCTAAAGCGGAATCCCGTCTAGCCATTGTGGCAACGATATCGCTAAGGAGTCCCGGGGGTCAAAAGGCTAGAAAATACTTGACTTTACTAGGCGCGATCGACCCACGTGGCGCCGCGCCATACAGGCCCAACTTGTTTGAAGGACGGGGCACTCGGGCGGCGCTGTCTGGGATCTGTTCCCGGCGCCGCCCTGCCTCTACCGGTCGACCATGGGTGTCTATATTTCGATGTCGGGACAGTGTATCGCTTTGGATGCCAGTAGTTGGGTGCAGATGGACGGTGTCGGGCCACTGTTCGGAGCGTCGCGTGGAGGCAGCGGTGTTGGGTGGGTGTCGTGCAGTGGTCGCGGCGGCGTCGTCCCAGCGACGTGTGGTAACACAGTGTACACCGCAGTACGGTGACCTACAATACCATAGACCATTAATGTGATATAAAAATAATAACACATGAAGTTTTGTAAGAAAATAGACTTGGGATAGTGTGTGTAATTGGCAAGTCAATGGGGCGGTTAGTGTGGGTGGGGATAAGTCTGTAGGGGAGCGTCGCCTGCAGAGGACAGGGTGAGGACGGTGCATAGAGGTATTACGCAGCCTCACAATAAACGAAATAGAAAGTAAACACAGTACTATCAGTACATTTGTATGCACACAAAGGAAATCACAAAATAAATAGACAATACATGAATAAACCAAATAAATAACATCAATAAGTAAATGTGTAAAGAAATAACTGTCCCACAATGCGGACATACGTTACATATACAACGCATTCGCGCTCCATCTCGTAATCACCACATTAACGTCCACAACAAATACCCCAAAAACAAACGATACCGCCATCTGAGAAATGCCCACGCCACTCACGTCCCTATTTCATGACGCCACCATACTGCTACCTATCAGACTCCGACGCAACGATGTCGACAATGCCACCCACAAGCACAACAAAGCCATCTATGAGAATGTGACTAAAATACATCCACATGGAGCCAAGAAACAATAACTCCATCTATAGGAATCCCAAGAAACTACGCCCACCATACTGCCAAAACATCTATGAACATATGACGAAACCACATGTAATACCTCCATCTACGAGGATCTGACAACATTACGTCCACCGTGTCGAACACACCACACACAATACCGCCATCCGTTAGTCTCTGAAACCATGACCATCGATGTCGCCTACAGTGCCCATTTTACGACCGTACCCACAAAGCCTGCACCCTCTGTCCATCACAGGTGCCCGAACTCCAGTGTCCATGCCGTAACAAGTGGTCGACCGACAACCACTCCACCAGCACCTGTACATGCCCCACCCCCTGCCCAACTCGCAACTACAGCAGATGCACAGCGACCTTTTCCGCACTCCTAAACTACAGACCACACCTATTTCATCCAATTCATGAACAGTTATATCCCATATAGCTAATTCCCACTGTCCCTATACACGCCTAAAGTCGGTGCACACAATGTGAACCCCACTTCACTTACACACTCTATGAAATAGTACTCTCTGCCTGTAACAGACACAGCCACTACACTAACACACCATCTTGGAACAACATCCAGTGCATCTTCTCCACCACATTTCACAATCCACACTACGACAACCACAACGTGAGGTCCACTCAAAAGACAGAATGTCCCACTCTGCTGACAAGCAGCACTGCTCACATCACCCACCAACACCCACACATGTCCTACATAGGGGTGCACCCAACATCACCACACTACACCGTGCCACGAGACATAAGCAATGGCAGGAAAGAAAGACACAGGTCTGCCACTCCCCCACTGCACCCACGGAACCGGCGCGCCGCCTGACATAGGCCAAACATGCAGCCTGATTTCACATAGCTCATGAGGCATCCAACCACTATCCTCACTATAACCAAACCTCGTCCCCATGCACGCTCCCTTACAACAAGTTGTGCCTTAACCTAATCCAAGTTGTGCCTTAACCTAACCCACATTGTGGCTTAACCAAACCCACATTGTGGCTTAACCTAACCCACATTGTGGCTTAAAATAACCCACATTGTGCCTTAACCTAACCCACGTTGTGGCTTAACCTAACCCAAGTTGTGCCTTAACTTAACCCACGTTGTAGCTTAACCTAACCCACATTGTGGGGTAACCTAACACACATTGTGGCTTAAACCAACACATGTGGGATAACCTAACCCATGTTGTGGCTTAACCTGCTCCGTCATTGTAATACGAATCGTTAAATTAACGTAGCGTTGCCTAACCACAATCCTCTCAACATAGTTTCCCGGTTCACTACTCGTGCTGACGTATGGTTACCGATGACACGAGATGTGTTGCGGCTGATGCAAGTGGGACCGACCAACTCCAATACAACACCATAAACGGTTTTCGTTGCTGACGAACACCACTGGAAGGAGGGTGCGTCGGCCTGGTACCCCACTGCAGGCTCCCATGTGTTGCCTGGTTGTAGTTGTGTTCGGCGGATGGGGTTCTCCTGGCTTGGCAATTGGTGTCTCTGGTGTCCTGCGTATCACTTCATGTTACGGTCTGTACCCTCATGTCAACGCCTTGCTAGTTTTGCTTGCTTTCCACATTCTCACGCTATCCACTGTAACGTCTACGCCAGCAGGACGTACATCACCCCCTGCCTTCTCATGCTGGTCGGTCAGGACTGTGCGTAGTTGTTGGTTTGTGGGATTAGAGGCACCAGACTGCTACGGTCATCAGTCTCCTTTTTCCAAAACTTAAAAACACCCACGGAGAATAAAAACGAACAAGGAAAAGATGACAGGCGACACAGGACAAGAGAAACTTAGACAAAGACCAGACAAAACGAAGTAAAATCACGCAGAGTGTGACAGTGGTTGGCCGACAAGAGAGAAAAAACGAAAAGCCAACCACCGAGAAACATATTAAAAACTCAGTCTAAAACCATAGGCCAAAGGCCAGACTCAACAGAAAATAAAGACAAACACTTAGAACAAGTGATAAAACCCCCTGCCCAAACAAAACGCGAAATTAAGCCCGCCGTGGCAGTGTCATCTGTTAAAAGGGCAGGGAGCATATCAGGCAGCGCAAATGTCCGCCTGACCACAGCTAAAGCGGACAGGCCAATAAAATGTGCACCACCGTCAAAACAGCCCCACACCTAGAGAGAGGCGGGTACCCACGGCTCAGTAAATATCTGTGGGTCAGCCGGGTGTGTCCAATACGGAGATGACAAAGGACGACTGAGTCCCTGCTAATGGCTCACATGGATGATGGCCACACAGCTGCCGTCTCCTTGACAGCACAGAGTTTATTAGGTGTGATCAGATCGGGCCATTCAGCATCCCAAAGCGAGAGAACTGTACGGTGTAAGACTGCCCGCAAATCACTCTCGAGGAGGCCTACCTCCAGAGTTGGTTCACAGGTGGCCTGTTTAGCCAGGCGGTCTATGTGTTCATTGCCGGGTATCCCAACATGGCAAGGAGTCCACACAAAGACCACAGAGCGGCCGCAATGGGCAAGAGTCTGGAGGGATTCCTGGATAGCTAGCACCAGACGAGAGCGAGGGAAACACTGGTCGATAGCTCGTAATCCGCTCAGGGAGTCGCTACATATTACAAAGGACTCACCTGAGCAGGAGTGGACATACTCTAGGGCACAAAAGATGGCGACCAGCTCAGCAGTGAAAACGCTGCAGCCAGCCAGCAATGAATGTTGTTTGTAATGGTCCCCTAGACTCAGAGCATAACCGACATGACCAGCGACCATCGAACCGTCAGTGTAAAAGACGCCAGAGACCTGATATGTGGCACGGATGGAAAGATAGCGGCGGCGGAGGGCCTCCGGAAGGACTGAGTCCTTCAGGCCCTGTGCCGATTCGAGCTGAAGGCAAGGGCAGGGCACACACCACGGGGGTGTACGCAGAGGGGCCTGGAAAGTAGGTGGAAGAGGGAAAACCACAAGCTTGGAGAGAAGCCCTCTGACACAGACCATGATTGTATAACCCGACCGGCGCCGACGTTCTGGGAGTTGGACGACCGACTGAGGAAACAGTAGACGATAATTAAGATGCCCGAGCAAGCTACAAACATGCGTAGCATAAGCGGCCAGTAAACGTTGACGCCGTAACCGCAGTGGAGGGACACCTGCCTCCACAAGTATGCTGTCCACAGGGCTGGTCCGGAAAGCACTAGTAGCAATTCGGATCCCACTGTGAAGGATTGGGTCTAGCACCCGCAACGCAGATGGGGATGCGGAAACATAAGCCAGGCTCCCATAATCCAGACAGGACTGGATTAACGCCTGGTAGAGCTGTAAGAAGGTACATCGGTTGGCGCCCCAGCTGGTGTGGCTCAAGCACCGCAGAGCATTAACATGCCTCCAACATATCTGTTTAAGCTGCCAAATATGTGGGAGCCAAGTCAACTGGGCATCAAAAACCACACTCAAAAACCAATCTGTCTCCACCACAGCAAGAAGTTCGCCAGCAAGATAAACCCATGGCAGAAATGCATAACGCAGGTCTTGGCAGCCGAAAACTGGAAGCCATGCGCTGCAGCCCAAGACTGTGCATTGCGGATAGCGCCCTGCAGCTGACGTTCAGTAGCTGCAATGACAATGCAGCTGTAGTAGAGGTAGAAGTCGTCAGCATACAAAGAAGCTAAGACAGACGTTCCCACTGCCGCAGCGAGCCCGTTAATTGCAATTAAAAACAGGCAGACACTGAGGACAAATCCCTGTGGTTCCCCATTCTCTTCAACTCGGGAGGAACTATGGGAGGCCGCGACTTGCACGCGGAAGGTACGATGCGACAGAAAATTTTCTAGAAAAATCGGCAGTGGACTCCGAAGATCCCAACCATGAAGCGTAGAGAGGATAGGATGGAGCCATGTCGTATTGTACGCCTTCTGCATGTCAAAAAACACAGCGACGAGGTGCTGACGGCGGGCAAAAGCCGTACGGATGGCTGACTCCAGGCTCACCAGATTGTCAGTGGCACAGTTGCCTTTGCGGAACCTACCCTGAGTTGGAGCCAGAATGCCCCGAGACTCGAGTACCCAACTCCACCGCTGGCTCACCGTGCATTCGAGCAACTTTGCAAAGAACGTTGGTGAGGCTAATGGGGTGGTAGCTGTCCACCTCCAATGGATTCTTGCCAGGTTTCAAAACGTGGATAGAAATGCTTTCCCGCCATTGCGACGGAAACTCACCCTCGACCCAGATACGGTTGTAAAGATCGAGGAGGCGTCGCTGGCAGTCCACTCAGAGGTGTTTCAGCATCTGACTGTGGATGCGATCTGGCCCGGGAGCTGTATCAGGGCAAGCAGCTAGGGCACTGTGGAATTCCCACTCAGTGAATGGGACATTGTAGGATTCAGGATGGTGCGTGTGAAATGAAAGGCTCCAATGTTCGAACCGCTCTTTAATGGAGCGGAAAGGCCGTGGGTAATTCACAAATGCGGAACTGAGAGCAAAATGGTCTGCTAAGCGGTTGGCAATTATGTCGGAGTCAGTACAAATTGCCACATTCAGTGACAGTGCAGTGACGCTGACAGGGGTCCGATAGCCATAGAGGCGTCCAATTTTGGCCCAGACCTGCAATGGAGAGACACGGAGGCCACTGGTGGGGACATACCGTTCCCAGCACTCCTGCTTGTGTTGACGAAAGATGCGGCGGACCCGGGCACGGGGCCGTTTAAAGGCGACGAGGTTTTCTAAAGATGGATGCCGCTTGTAACGCTGGAGCATCCGCCTACGATCTTTAATTGCCTCGGCGATCGCAGGCGACCACCAAGGCACTGTCCTCCACCGAGGGGCCCCAGAAGAACGAAGAACGGCAGATTCTGCAGCAGTAAGACTGCCGGTGGTGACCGAGTGAATCACTGCATCAATGGCTTCATTAGAAAAAGGCTCAATAGCGGCAATGGAGGAGAACAAGTCACATTCAGCCTTATTCACAGCCCATCTGCAAAGGCGCCCAGAAGAGTGACGTTGTGGCAGTGACAGAAAGATCGGAAAGTGGTCACTACCACACAGGTCGTCATGCACACTCCATTGGACAGACAATAAGAAGCTAGGGTTGCAGATCGAAAGGTTGATGGCGGAGTACGTGTCATGCACCACACTCAAATGTGTAGAGGCACCATCGTTTAAAAGAGAGAGGTAGAGCTGTGCCAATACATTCTCAGAGGTGCCACATCGACCTGTTGCCACTGACCCACCCCACAGAGGGTTATGGGCGTTGAAGTCACCCAGTAATAGGGAAGGTGGTGGCAATTGGGCTATCAGCGAAGCCAGGACATGCTGTGGGACATCACCATCCGGTGGAAGATACAGACTGTAGACAGTAACAGCCTGTGGCATCCACACCCGAACAGTGACAGCCTCTAAAAGTGTTTGTAGAGGGACAGACTCGCTGTGAAGAGAGTAAAGGACATAGATACAGATGCCACCAGATACACTTTCATAAGCTGCCCGGTTCTTATAATAACCCCGATAGAAACGGAGGATGGGGGTTCGCATCACTGGAAACCAAGTTTCCTGAAGAGTAATGCAGAAGAAAGGGTGAAGGCTGAGAAGTTGTCGGAGCTCAGCTAGATGTTGGAAGAAACCGATGCAGTTCCACTGGAGGATGACATTGTCCATGGCTGAGAAAGGCGTGAAGGGACTGCGGAGGCAGATACGCCTTCTGGGCCCCTGCTGCCACCGATTGACTACCTGTGCAATAGCTATCCATCGCATCTGAGAGACCGGTGAAATCCAGGTCCTCAGCGGACGCCAGAATCTCCACCTCATCTTCAGACTCAGAACTGGAAGGTTGTAGTGGGACGAGTGGCACCGCAATGTCAGATTTCTTGGGAGCCTTTTTCTTTGTGTTCTTTGCACGCTGTCCCTTTGGAGGTTTTGGTTGGGAGGGCCTCACTGGGTCAGTCTCAGGGATGGACGACGACCGTGAGGCCCTACGACCAGCGATGACGACCATGAGGCCTTACGATCAGCAAACGGTGGTTGCTTCAGATACTTGCGGGTGTCTGCTTTGGCACTGGGCAAATCATGGAATGGGAGGGCCCCAAGCGTCCCCTTCCTGGCGAGAGGAGCCGAACAAGTCTAACGCTTCTCTGCTGGGATGTGGGAACTAATGTCCCTGATGGTTGGCGTGGTGTTGCTCCTGAGTAGATGGAGCATGAGCAACAGGAAGTGAAGTGCCCCCCACAATCAAGGGGGCAAGTGGATTCTGACATAGCAGAGAGCCAACTGTACGTGACGACACTGAAGATGATAGAACCGTTGTTGCAGCAGCGGCATAGGTTGATGGCATTGGCACAGGATGTAGCCGCTCATATATCTGCCTAGCCTTGGTGTAGGTCAGGTGGTCCAGGGTCTTATATTCCATAATCTTGCGTTCTTTCTGGAAAATCTTGCAATCTGGGGAGCAGGGGGAATGGTTCAAATGGTTCAAATGGCTCTGAGCACTATGGGACTCAACTTCTGAGGTCATTAGTCCCCTAGAACTTAGAACTAATTAAACCTAACTAACCTAAGGACATCACAAACATCTATGCCCGAGGCAGGATTCGAACCTGTGACCATAGCGGTCTTGCGGTTCCAGACTGCAGCGCCTTTAACCGCACGGCCACTTCAGCCGCCAGGGGGAATGGTGTTCTCCACAGTTAACACAGATACGAGTCGGGGCACATGGAATATTGGGATGTGAAGGATGTCCACAATCACGACACGTGATGCTGGTAGTACATCGGGATGACATATGCCCAAACTTCCAACATTTAAAACACTGCATCCAAGAAGGGATATATGGTTTCACATCACAGCAGTAAACCATCACCTTGACCTTTTCGTGTAAGACATCACCCTCGATGGCCAAGATGAAGGCACTGGTGGCTACCTGATTATCCCTCGGACCCCGATGGACGCGCAGGATGAAGTGAACACCTCATCGTTCTAGGTTGGCGCGTAGTTCACTATTGGACTGCAGAAGAAGATCCCTGTAGAAGATAATACCCTGGACCATGTTCAGACTCTTATGGGGCGTGATGCTAACTGAAACATCCCCCAACTTGTCACAAGCGAGCAACCTCAGTGACTGGACAGAGGATGCTGTCTTGATGAGAACTGAACCAGAGCGCATTTTGGACAAGCCCTCCACCTCCCTGAACTTGTCCTCTATATGTTCCACAAAAAACTGAGGTTTAGTTGACATAAATGATTCACCATCATCTCGCGTACAGACAAGGTACCAGGGTGAATAATCTCCACAGCCTTTTCTAGCCATACGTTCCTTCCATGGAGTGGCCAGGGAGGGAAATGATCTCGGAACATATATCATCCCGTTGAGGTTAGACTTCGATTGCTTAGAGACTGCTGGTGCAGGCCCACCAGCGAGAGATGATGTACCACGCTTCATTGTGGGTAATCCACCCTGATGCCACCCACTCTAACCAGGTGCTCTCCCCATGGGCGCAACCCAGCCACAGAAAAGACCACCTGGCAGGATGGCCTTTGCCGGGGTCCTGATGCCCCAGAGGGATAGGCATCTAATCCTTGGCATACGTGGGGAGGTAGCAGCTCAGGCATCAGCAGTGCGATCCCTGTGTAGTCAGGGGCTACCACCAAGAGGGTACATGACGACCCCACCATAACGGACTGGCTACTGTGCTGGATGTTGGGTGTCGAATATCCGTGTATAACACAAGGGCAAGGATGGAATTGCACAATAGATTTAATGTATGCCACCCAGAACGCACTGCAGCCAATGTGTCTGGAAGCTCGATGTAAGTCCAGCTCCATGACAATAACGAATGTGTCACATCTTAGGGCAAGATGGATATGTAATGCACCATGTAAGGCGTCCTTCCTGAAATGGTACACACTAACGGAAAATTTAGAAATGTAGTAGTCAAACCCCTTAGGGGACCATCACATTGTAGGCCGGAACAGTTGAGACTCCTTTTAGTCGCCTCTGACGCCAGGCAGGAACACCGCAGGCCTATTCTTACCCCCGAACCCGCAGGGGGGAACTGTGCATGTTCAATGCCCTTTGCAGCTTTTCACTGGCATTTGCGTGCCGAAGCACTCATTCTATGTCGTGGTATGGCTTGTGTCCACTGTCTGCTGATGTCGTACACCTAACCCACACATTGTACTGAATGACACACCATGGCACACGTGTGACCGTACAACAGCTGCGCCCAACAAAGGCGAACCACATGGTCCATACGTTGTGCACTAAGCTACGTGTCTCGTCTCCCCATAACTTCTCGATTGCTCTGTGGTACGCCATGGAGGTGTGTGGGTTGAACAGACCAATGCATTGCGTGTCACCCTGGATGGCGTTCAACGTGAGCCATCTGTTGATGTAGTGACACATGTATTCCAACTTAGTCATCTCTTCTCACAAAACATGATAGCATGGTGCACCACGTTCCATATGTGTGACATGCTACGGAGGCCAGTTGACAGTGTGTCATGCGGCAGACATCGCATACGTATGCAGGTCACATTCCACGTGTTCTCTCGGCGTGCACATTTTGCTACGTGTATGTGGGCGGACGTAGCATGTCGTGACACATAACATACAACATGCAAGACCCATTGAGCTCGCAAATGGAGATGGACGTCAACGTTCGCTGTCCAAGATACGTAAATGAAAAAATGGAAACCCGTAGTTGAGGGGTTGTTCAAGCTGGAGTTCAATCTGTGATGGCGACTAACGATACAGCTACTAACCGGTTGTTTCAGCGGTACCCGCCATACTCACGAACATGAATGGCCATGTGAGTGTGAAGCGATACGCGGCGGTGGCTGGGATGGGACTGTCCTCGGCCAGTGAGGGGGTCCCGCCCTGCGTAGTGTCAATGCACTTTGTGGGCACGCGCTACAGCCGGCAGGCGCACGGGCCGAAGGGGGCAGCAGGTAGCACAGCTGCGCGCAGAGTCGGTTCTCGCAGACCCGGTGCTAAGCGCGGTGGAAATCTGCAGTGTGCTGGTCCGATTGAGAACTGCGCGTTGAGGGTGGGCCACCCCCCGGCACTCGGCGCTGCGACGCTGTCTACTGACCAGTCGCCACCGCGGTTATCGCTGGTGGTTTGTATCGCAACTTGTGCGGACGCGTTTGGGCGTGTGTTGTGCTGGGAGAGTTCACTTTACCACCCAAGTGGGATTTTGTCCTATTGTGGCGCTGGCGTTGAAGCTGGCAGACACCGCAGGTGGCTACATGTTTTCTACCACTGGCGACCCCACGACAACATGCTCCCGGGCCTCTATTGGCAGCGCAAGCTCAGTTGGGAGCACAGGTGGTCACACTGACAGCGTCTACTTGCCTAAATCAGGGTGAGTGTGACTATTTCGAACCCGACCAAGTACGTAGGATGGCGCTGCGCGCCGCCAGGATCTGAGAGGGTTTCGAGGTGCATCATGCAGGGGAGCTCTGCCTTCTCCTGTTTGCAGAATAATTGAGCGAACGCCCCTGGGATACACTCCCGGGTGCCCGGCTGCTCTAAGCTCTAGTTGACGCAGCTCCCTGGTCAATCCTGCCAGTAGTCATATGCTTGTCTCAAAGATTAAGGCATGCATGTCTCAGTACAAGCCGCATTAAGGTGAAAATGCGAATGGTCTATTAAATCAGTTATGGTTCCTTAGATCGTACCCACGTTACTTGGATAACTGTGATAATTCTAGAGCTAATACATGTAAACAGACTCCCAATCAGAGATGGGAGGGACGCTTTTATTAGATCAAAACCAAACGGTCGGCTCGACCGGTCCATTTGCCTTGGTGACTCGGAATAACTTTGGGCTTATCGCACGGTCCTCATACCAGGGACGCATCTGTCAAATGTCTGCCTTATCAGCTGTCAATGTTAGGTCCTGCACCTACCATGGTTGTAACGGGTTACGGGGAATCAGGGTTCGATTCCGGAGAGGCTGCCTGAGAAACGGCTACCACATCCAAGGAAGGCAGCAGGCACACAAATTCCCCACATCCGGCACAGGGGGGTAGTGACGAAAAATAACGATACAGGACTCATCCTAGGCCCTGTAACCAGAATGAGTACACTTTAAATCCTTTAACGAGTATCTACTGGAGGGGTAGTCTGGTGCCAGCATCGCGGTAATTCCAGCTCCAATAGCGTATATTTACGTTGTTGAAGTTAAAAAGCTCGTAATTGGATTTGTGTCCCAGGCTGTTGGTTCACCACCCGTCGGTGTTTAACTGGCATGTATTGTCGGATGTCCTGCTGGTGGGGCGTCCTGAGGCGGACCACGTTGAAATCCTACCAGGGTGCCCGTTATTGAGTGTCTCGGTGGGCCGGTATGTTTACTTTGAACAAATTACAGTGCTTAAGGCAAGCAAGCCTGCCTGAATACTGTGTGCGTGGAATAATGGAATAGGACCTCGGCTCTGTTTTGTTGGTTTTTGGAACCTGAGGTAATGATTAATAGGGACAGGCGAGGGCATTCGTATTGCGACGTTAGAGGTGAAATTCTTGGATCGTCGCAAGACGAACAGAAGCGAAAGCATTTGCCAAGTATGTTCTCATTAATCAAGAACGAAAGTTAGAGGTTCGAAGGCGATCAGATATCACCCTACTTCCAACCACAAACAATGCCAGCCAGCGATCCGCCACAGTTCCTCCGATGACTCGGTGGGCAGCCTCCGGGAAACCAAAGTTTTGCGTTTTGGGGAAAGTATGGTTGCAAAGCTGAAATGGAAAGGAACTGACATAAGAGCACCAGCACGAGTGGAGCCTGAGGCTTAATTTGACTCAACGCGGAACACCTCACCAGGCCTGGACACCAGAAGGATTGATAGATTGATAGCTCTTTCTTGATTCAATGGGTGGTGGTGCATGGCCATTCTTAGTTTGTTGAGCGATTTGACTGGTTAATTCTCATAACGAACGAGACTCTAGCCTGCTAACCAGTCGCGTGACATCCTTCGTGCTGTCAGCAATTACTTTTCTTCTTAGAGGGACAGGCGGCTTCTAGCCGCACGAGATTGAGCAATAACAGGTCTGTGTTGCCCTTAGATGTTCTGACCCCCACGGGCGCAACACTGAAGGAATCAGCGTGACTTCCTAGGCCGAAAGGAGGAGGTAACGCGCTGAACCTCCTTCGTGCTAGGGATTGGGTCTTGCAACTCTTCACCATGAAAGAGGAATTCCCAGTAAGCGCAAGTCATAAGCTCCTGTTGATTACGTCCCTTCCCTTTGTCCTCACCGCCCGTCGCTACTACCCATTGCATGATTTAGTGAGGTCTTCAGACTGATACGCGGCATCGACTCTGTCATTGCCGATGACACCGGAAAGACGACCAAACTTGATCATATAGAAGAAGTAAAATTCGTAACAAGGTTTCAGTAGGTGAATCTGTGGAAGGATCACTACCGACTACACCGCATGTCTTTCGATGTGCGTGTCGTGTCCTGTAACACGCTACCTGTATGGCTTGCAGTAGGAGTGAGCCGCACGCGGAAACACGCATGCTTCTCAAAACTAACGCAAATGTTGTGTGGTACCAGCGTTGAAGCTCTGGAGCGGCAGGCCAGCGGCACCTGGCGCCTAGCGCCCGTTTTGAAAGACTTTCGCCCAAGTGCCTGTCCCCTCCGATGTGGAGGCTGTTGGACAAAACACTGGAACAGGGGCCGTCAAACGCCTCAGTCCCGCCTATGCAACTGTTTTGAAAAAGACAGTGGAAACTAAAAATGATCACCCAGGATGGTGGATCACTCGGCTCGTGGGTCGTTGAAGAAGGGGGTTGGGGAATGGGAGCTGGCTGTTGGCAAGAAATCTGCTAGGAGAAGAAGATTTTCAGATAGTTTTACGATTGGTGTTTGCAATAGATATGACCAACTGTCAGAGTCTAATGGAGAGGAATCTCTAGTAGCTGTAGATGTAGGAAGTATGCAGCAGACCTCAGTAGTTACGGTGGCTAGAACAGTTGCAAAGTCGAAGAGGAAGAAGAAGGTTCTGCTGTTAGGTAGCTCTCATGGCAGAGGTGTAGGCCAGCAGTTGCAGGGAGTGCTGGGGAGTGAGTATCAGGTCACCAGCATTGTAAAGCCTAATGCAGGATTGGCTCAGGTGACTGCTAACATAGGGGGGTTATGTAGGGATTTTACTAAAGAGTATGAGGTATTGATTGTGGGTGGGGCCGGTAATAGTATTGATAGGGATGGGGAGTATGACAAAGATGGTGACCCGGAAATGATAGCCACTCAGACTGGCAACACGAATGTGCATTTCGTGGAACTGTTTCAGCGTCACGATCGGCCTCATCTTGATACAGCCGTCAGGCGTAATAACATGAGACTTGGGGGTGCGCTGATGACAGTAAGCATGGGTCACATTTCAGTGGTGTCGGTCCATCAGCAGGACGGGTTCCACTAGACATGGCCTGCACCTCAACAGGTATGGGAAGGGGAGGTTGGCAAAGCCTATAGATAACAGCATAGGTGGGGTGGGTGGGATCACTCATGGGAAAATTCCTGCAGTAGTGGGTGTTAGAGCTGCACCTTTTTTAGATTGAAGTCAGCTGATAGGTATTCCTGCTTAAGGGAAGTCTCTCTAACAATGGAAACACTTTCGACAAAGCTTAGGTATCCGAGTAATGAGGGAATTAGTATATTTCATCAAAATAATCAAGGTATTGGAGATAAAGTTAGTGAACTGCTTATAGATGTTGACCCTGAAATTACTGGTATATCTGAACACTTCTTAAATAAGGAGACAATTCAGAGGCTTCCTTTACCAGGATACAGGTTAGCTGGCAGCTTTTCGAGGAGCTCTTTGCGATGAGGGGGAGTAGCCATGTATGTGAAAAATGGCATCCCATTTGGGTCAATTGATGTTTCAAAGTACTGCACTGAAAAGGTGTTTGAATGTTGTGCAGGTGTGGTTAAATTTAACGGAGCTAAATTTCTAACTGTTGTTATTTATAGATCCCCAGACTCCGATTTCACAACATATTTGCTAAAGCTAGAGGAGGTTCTTGGTTCACTTTATAGTAAATACAAAAATTTAGTTATATGTGGTGACTTCAATATTAATTGTATAAGTGATTGTGCAAGGAAGAGGATGCTGGTAGACCTCCTTAATTCATATAATCTTATGCAAACCGTATTCTTTCCAACGAGAGAACAAGGGAACAGTAGAACAACCATGGACAACATTTTTGTTCATTCCTCATTACTAGAAGGGCATTCTGTTAGCAAAAAGGTGAATGGCCTTTCAGATCATGATGCACAAATTTTAACTCTAAAGGATTTTTGAGCTGCAACACGTGTTAAATATAGTCATCAACTGTTTAGGAAAGCTGATCCAGTTGCTGTAGAGACCTTTGTAAACCTTATCAAGGAACAAGAGTGGCAAGATGTTTATAGCGCTGATACAGTAGACGATAAACGTAATGCTTTTCTCAATACATTTCTCGTGCTCTTTGAAAGTTGCTTTCCATTAGAACGTTCAAAACAGGGTACTAACACAAGCAGGCAGTCAAAATCTAAATACAGCAGCCCATTACAAACAGTATTGTAAGGTGCTTAAAAATGTTATTAGGAAGGCATAAAGTATGTGGTATGCAGATAGAATAGTTAAGTCTCAGGATAAAATTAAAACCATATGGTCAGTCGTAAAGAAAGTGGCTGGTCTGCAGAGACAGGTCGATGATCAGTGCGTAGTGGGAATGTACGTGTTACTGATAAGTCGCATATATGTACAGTATTTAATAATCACTTTCTGAATATAGTAGGTGAACTAAATAGAAACCTAGTCCCAACAGGGAATCATATAGCGCTCTTAGAAGAAAGTGTTTGAAGACCGTTAACTGAAATGCTCCTCCATGATACTGACAAGAGGGAGATTGAGTTAATAATTAAATCACTAAAGACCAAGAGCTCTCATGGATATGACGGGGTATCTAGCAGAATACTGAAGTATTGTATGTATGTTAGCCCAGTACTTAGCCATATCTGTAACTTTTCCTTTAGGAGTGGTCGGTTTCCTGACCGATTAAAGTACTCGGTAGTGAAGCCACTTTATAAAAAGGGAGACATTGATAATGTTGACAATTTTAGACCGATTTCTATGCCATCGGTGTTTGGTAAAGTTATCGAGAAGGTTGTATATACAAGGTTACTGGAGCATTTAAATTCACATAATTTGCTGTCAAATGTTCAGTTTGGTTTTAGAAATGGTTTTACAACTGAAAATTCTATATTCTCTTTTCTCTGTGAGGTTTTGGACGGATTAAATAAAAGGTTGCGAGCGGTAGGTGTTTTCTTTGATTTAACGAAGGCTTTTGACTGTGTTGACCACAAAATATTACTGCAGAAGTTGGACCATTATGGAGTAAGGGGAGTAGCTTACAATTGTTTCGTCTCTTACTTTAAGAACAGAAAGCAGAAGGTAATTCTCTGCAATATTGAGAGTGGTAGTGATGTTCAGTCCCAATGGGGCACTGTTAAGTGGGGCGTTCCCCAAGGGTCGGTGCTGGGGCCACTGCTGTTTCTTATTTATATAAATGATATGCCTTCTAGTATTACAGGTGATTCAAAAATATTTCTGTTTGCTGATGACACCAGCTTGATAGTGAAGGATCTTGTGTGTAATATTGAAACAGTATCAAATAATGTAGTTCATGAAATAAGTTCATGGCTTGTGGAGAATAATTTGATGCTGAATCACAGTAAGACTCAGTTTTTACAGTTTCTAACTCACAATTCAACAAGAACCGATATTTTCACCAGACAGAATGGGCATATTATAAGCGAGACGGAACAGTTCAAGTTCCTAGGCGTTCGGATAGATAGTAAGCTGTTGTGGAAAGCCCATGTCCAGGATCTTGTTCAGAAACTAAATGCTGCTTTATTTATCATTAGAACAGTATCTGAAATAAGTGACACTTCAACACGAAAAGTAGTCTACTTCGCATATTTTCATACGCTTATGTTGTATGGTATTATTTTTTGTGGTAATTCTTGTGATTCCAAAAGGGTATTTTTGGCTCAAAAACGGGCTGTTCGAGCTATATGTGGCGTAAGTTCGAGAACGTCTTGTCGACTCTATTCAATAGTCTGGGAATTCTTACATTGCCCTCACAGTATATATTTTCTTTAATGTCGTTTCTTGTTAGCAATATTAGCCTATTCCCAAGAGTTAGCAGCTTTCACTCAGTTAATACTAGGCAGAAATCCAATATGCATATGGAATGCACTTCCTTGACTCCTGTGCAGAAAGGAGTGCAGTAGTCAGCTGCATCCATTTTCAATAAGCTACCACAAGAACTCAAGAACTCAAAAATCTTAGCAGTAGCCCAAACTCTTTTAAGTCTAAACTGAAGAGTTTCCTCATGGCTAACTGCTTCTATTCTGTCGAGGAGCTCCTGGAAGAGCTAAAAAATTAAGCAAGTTCCAGTGTTAGATTGTTGATTTTATTTAAACTTACTGCTTGTGACCTAAAAATGTTTTTTTTTATATTTAATTTTATCTGTTTCTAATATCGTGTTATAATTTCATGTATTGACTCGTTCCATGACCACGGAGACTTCCCCTTAATTTGGTCCCATGGAACAATAAATAAATGAATAAAATAAAATAAATTATGGGTCGTCATGTGAACAGCAGGGCACATGAACATCGACGTTTCGAACGCACATTGCAGTCCATGGATTCCATTCCCGGGCCACGTCTGGCTGAGGGTCGGCTACGTATACTGGAGCGTGCGGCGTTTGTCCCGCTTCAGAGACCTGGGAGTGTCGTGGCTACCTAGGGGGCCTGCCGTGTATCCATAAACGTGTGATGCGCGCCCATCGCCTGGCGGGTCGCATACCGGTACTGTCTCGGTAACGTGCACAGTTGGCTGGTGGTAAGGCGCTAGATAACTTGTACAACGACCTCAGACCAGGCGAGACTAACCGCTGAATTAAAGCATATTTCTAAGCGGATGAAAAGAAACTAACAAGGATTCCCCAAGTAGCGGGGAGTGAACAGGGAAGAGTCCAGCGCCGACAGGCTGCCCCCTGCCGTGACATGTGGTGTTTGGGAGGGTCCACTACCCCGTCGCCTCGCGCCGAGCCCAAGTCCAACTTGAATGAGGTCACAGCCCGTAGAGGGTGCCAGGCGCATAGCAGCTGGTGCGAGCGTCGGCGGGACCTCTCCTTAGAGTCGGGTTGCTTGAGAATACAGCTCCAAGTGAGTGGTAAACACTGTATGAGACTAAATATGACCACGAGACTGACTGAGAACTAGTACCGTGAGGGAATGTTCAAAAGAACTTTGAAGAGAGAGTTCAAAACTACATGAAACCATTCTGGGGTAAATGTGAGAAGTCCGAATGTTGAATGGGTGAGATTCACGCCCATCCGGCCACCGGCCCCCGCCCTCGGCAGATGGGGCCGGCCGCCCATGCGGAGCAATCCGCAGGGGGGTCGTGTCCAGTTGCCTTTCCACTCCATTGCGGTGTGCGGTGGTCCTCACTTCTCCACTAGTAGGGTGTTGCGACCCACTGGGTTCCAGCCTACAGCCTGGGTGCACAGCTTGTCCTTCCACGGGCCTCGGTTTGCATCAGTTGGGCAGAGCCCCAGTGTACTGGCTGGCTGCTCGGCGGTATATCTGAAGGAGTCGTTTCGCCCCTTATGGCGCTCGGGCTCCTGGCAAGTACGCGCGGTTCTTCACATATGAGAGACCTACGTGGCCCGGCCCCAGACCTGTGCCGCTGTTGGCTCGGGTTGTTCTCGTCAGTGGCGCTTCATCTTTGGACAATTTCACGACTCGTCCTGAAATATGGACCAAGGAGTCTAACATGTGCGTGAATCACTGGGCTGTACGAAACCTAAAGGTGTAATGAAATTTAAGATCTCGCCTTGCACTGGCTGAGGGGGGTTGGGACTCCCCGGCCTTCACGGGAATGCAGCCTCCACTCTCCTGGGGCGTCTCGTCCTCATGGCGAGGTGAGGCGCACCTAGAGTGTACACGTTGGGACCCGAAAGGACGAAGTGAGGGGAAACCATGATGGAGGTCCGTAGCGATTCTGACGTGCAAATCGATCTTCAGAGCAGGGTATAGGGGAGGAAGACTAATCGAACCATCTAGTAGCTGGTTCCCTCCGAAGTTTCTCTCAGGATAGCTGGTGCTTGTACGAGTTTCATCAGGTAAAGTCAATGATTAGAGGCCTTGGGGCCGAAACGACCTCAACCTATTCTCCAACGTTAAATGGGTGAGATTTCTGGTGTACTTGATATGCTGAAGTCGCGAGCAAACGACTCGGATCGGAATGCCAAGTGGGCCACTTTTGGTAAGCAGACCTGGTGCTGTGGGATAACCAAACGCCGAGTTAAGGCGCTCGAATCGACGTTCATATGAAACCATGGAAGGCGTTGGTTGCTCAAGACAGCAGGACGGTGGACATGGAAGTCTGAATCCGCTAAGGAGCGTGCAACAACACATATGCTGAAGCAAGGGATGGCGCTGAAGCGTCGTGCTTATACTCGGCTGATAGTTTGGCAGTCATGGCCGGTCCTTCCAGCTGGCCATGAAGCACTGATGAGTAGGAGGGTTAGGGCGGTGGGTGTAGACGGATCTGGGCGTGAGCCTGCCTGGAGCCGCCGTCGGTGTAGATCTTGGTGGTAGTAGCAAATACTCCAGCGAAGCCCTGGAGGGCTGACACAGAGAAGGGTTTTGTGTGAGTGGCCGTTGCACATGAGTCAGTCGATCCTAAGTCATAGGAGGAATCCAATGCTGATGGGGGCTGTCATAGCATGATGCACTTTCTGCTGCCCCTGTTGGGCGAAAGGGAATCCAGTTCCTATTCCGGAAGCCAGCAGCGGAACCGATACAAGTCAGGCCCCTCTTTTAGAGATGCTCATCAGGGTAATCAAAAAGGACCCGGAGATGCCGTCCAGAGATCAGGGAAGAGTTTTCTTTTCTGTATGAGCGTGCGAGATCCGTGGAATCCTCTGGCAGGGAGATAGGGTTCGGAACACCAAGAGCACCGCAGTTGTGGTTGTGTCCCGACCTTCCTCTCGCACCTTGAAAGTCTGGGAGAGGACCATGTGGAGGTGTCACGCTGTATCGTACCCATATCCGCAGCAGGTCTCCAAGGTAAAGAGCCTCTAGTCGATAGAATAATGAAGGTAAGGGAAGTTGGCAAATTGGATCCGTAACTTCGGGATAAGTATTGGCTCTGAGGATCGGGGTGTGTTGGGCTTGGTCGGACAGTGGGTCAGCACTAACATGCTGAGTCTGGGCGAGGAGAGTACCGTAGGGGTGCCGGTAAGTGCGGTAGTTCAGCGTGGGCGTGGCCTGCTCTCGCCGCTCGTCGGCCTCGTCCTGGCCAGTGGATGCACGCACCTGCATGGTGTGCATGCCCCATTGCTTCAACCTGTATGCAGGATTCGAGCTCGGTCCCATGACTTGGCCTCCCACGGATGTTCCCTGCTGCGAGGTCGCGTCCGCCTTAGCGTGCTCATCTGCGCATATTATATGTGGCTGCCATTCAACTATCGACTCAGAACTGGCACAGACTGATGGAATCCGACTGTCTAATTAAAACAAAGCGTTGCGATGGCCCTAGCAGGTGTTGACGCATTGTGATTTCTGCCCAGTGCTCTGAAGGTCAATGTGAAGAAATTCAAGCAAGCACGGGTAAATGGTGGGCAAGTCGTTTGAGGTGTTGGGCCATGTACACTGTGGGAATCACTAGTATCTGAGGTCCTTCAGGCCACGAAAATTTCCCGGTTCAGACCACATGGCGTTTACCTGTAAAGTAGACATTTGGTCTACTCAATCCCATGTATGTGGGCAAAGGGCGCCGGTGGCAGCAAGAGATGTGTGGTAGAGGTAACACGCAAGCGTCCTCGGTGTTGATTTGTCAGATGTTGCAGGAGTAATCCTGCTAACACAAGTACTATGGGCCATTGGGGATGGGGGGGGTCGCCGGTGCCAGTGCCCTCCCGATGGGGTTGGCCTCATAGTGGCAGTGCGCCATTCTGCTAGAGGGTGTTGTTGGAGATCGTAATGATTGAGTGCTGCACGTGCGACCTTACATTGGGAGGGGGCCCTTTGGTCTTAAGCCTGCCTGTACTCACGCTAGGATGGGCAATGATGTTTTGGTTCTGAGTTGGTGTCTGGACTACGGTCTGGGCACTGGCCTGGAGATAGTATCTGAGCCTGTCCACCCAGACCTTCTGTGATAGGTGCCACAGCAGGGTATCTTATGACATCTTATACCGGCGCGTGTTGGTGGGTCCCATCCTCTGGGGGATCAGGAGAGGTTTTGGAGTCTTATTTGGGGTCTGAGTGTGTAGGCGTGAGGTGTAGAATAGTCCTGTCCTCACATGTGGAGGTAGCCTTAGCGAGCCCACATGCCCTGGATGCAAGGAGATGACCCGGGGTTTCTACCCCCAGGAGGGCCGAAAGTTTGAGATGCTGGGCAAGTGTGTGGCCCAAGTATCTGTTCACAATTGTTCCAGTCCGAATGGTGGATTCTCTCAAGGACGTAAGTTTATCCCATTCGTCCATGGGACTTGTGGAATAGAACCTTGTCAAGACTGCTGTCAACACCCTCAGATGTGAGCTGGGGGGTCTAACCGGCCCCCCAGTCCCCCCGGTGATGGTCGTAACTATTACTCCCTTAAGGTGGCCAAATAGAGTTGGTGTGGCTGCATCCAGTCTCAGCATTCCAAAGTGCAGTTCTGCTGTAGTCATGCTCCTGCTGTAGGGCGCCTTCCTTGGGTTGTAGTTACAGGGAGAGTGATGCGCAACACATGGGCCTAGCCATGTTAGCCTCTCCTCTCCTGTGGTCTTCCCCCCTTCACGTGGGCCCGCTGATTTTGCAGAGTGGAAGACCGCACCTGGGGCTTATGGGGTTTACCAGCCCTCCCTCGCATTATCCCTTTACAGTTGGGGGCAGCACAGAAGATAAAATGAGTGGTGGCCTTTCTGCCGAAGGTGCCACCCAAGCTTCCACAGCACCTGCCTGGCCAACTGGCCATGCCACAGATGTGGTAGCAGTTGCAGCAACCTACGCCTGCAGCAGGTGCCACCACACATTTACGACCAAGAAAACCTTGGGGTCCACCGTCGCCACCAACACCCAGCGGCCGCCAACGCAGAGATCGTGACAGAGAGACATTGTGCGAGGTGGACAGAGGAAGAGGTCTTGTCACTCGCCAATGTGCAGGCTGAACTGTTTCTCGAGAGGGACACACGGTTCTCCGAAGCTCTTTACCTACTTCTGGGTGGATTTGCCTACTTTCAACCATATTGTCTATATAGTCTATATTTTCATGACAGTGTGCTTCAATCACACAACAGTTCTTCAGGGGATAAGCCATATGTTACAAATTTGACACAGATGTTCCCCATCCGAACACTCGAAGCGATTAAGTGCCAGAGGCGGAAGGCTGCCCACAAGCAGTTGGTCCGCAAGTTCATGGAGGCACTTGAGATCGGTCGGGGGGGGAGAGCCGGCGTCCCGCCAGGGAGAGAGGTCGCCGCCTGACGCGCCAGCCAATGACGCAGCTGAGGGCTTTGCGGCCGGCCCCACCAGGCCGCCGCCAGAGGAGCCGACCGACGCCGCCATCTGGGAGCATGTAGCAGGGCTACCAGCAGCCGCTCAGTGCTTCTCAGCCCTGGACCGTGTCATCAGTCTGGGATCGCAGATGCCACGTGACGTCATCCTGGGCATGCTCCCGGATGCCCTTGCATCAGTCGGGTCCAGAGGGGAGAGGACGAGTATGAGGACGCAGAGGTCGTGCCAACCACTGAAGCAGCCACCGTAGCAGAGGCGCAAACGGCGCCGTTGGTACTACGCAAAGACGCAGAATGCCTTCCAAAGGTCACGCACGTATTGCATGCGTGGCCTCTTGGATGGTACCCTGTTGCAGCTGCCAACTGATGTCCACTGTCTGTTGGATTTCTGGGCAGACCTCTTCATGAAGAAGCCCATTTCCACTTCGGGCTTCGTCTGTGACCACCTCCTGCTGCACTTGGAACCTGTAGCTTTGAGTGCCTGTGGCGGCTGGTCAGCGCTGAGGAGGTCGCGGCTGCCTTGCTACCCAAGGGATCAGCTCCCTCTGAGCTAAGGCGGCTGCTGCACGAAGTTAAGCTTATGAACCTCTTCCTATTGGCCAGAGTCCTACCAGAGCATCTGCATCCCCCCATACGTCCCTTCTCCCCAAAACCGCTGCACCAACATCCCCCACTGACTTTCGACCCATTACAGTCTGCTCAGTGATGGCATGGACCTATCACAAGGTTCTCGCATCGCGCCTGATGCGTATGTGTGCTGTGGACGAACGTCTGTGGGCATTCATCCTCCAGGATGGGATGATGGAGAACACATTAATCCTGGACACTGCTCTCATCGACACAGTCCGCTCCTGCCACTCTGTCTTTGTGGCGTCGATCGACGTTTCTAAGGCGTTCGATTCGGTGGATCATGCTGCCCTTCGCCCTGTGCTGAGGGCGCATGGCCTGCTGGACTGCTGTATTGAATACGTCGAGTGGTGCTACGAGGGCAGTGCGACGGTGATAGCGGGCAGTGCTGGCGTCAGCGTGTCTGTGCAGCCATCATGGGGAGTTCGTCAGGGCGATCCTCTCTCCCCCCTCCTTTTCAACTACATGGTGGACTATGTTTTAAGTCAACTCCCCTGCTACATCAGAGCTCGGATTCTTGTTCGCAGAGTCAACGCTGCGGCCTTTGCAGATGACATCCTGTTGTTTGTGTCGACTCTGAGGGACCCGCAGTCCCTCATAGGTGCAGCTGTCGCAGCCCCCACACACCTGGGGCTGCAGATCACCGCCCAGAAGTGTTTCACCCTCGCCTTGGGCACGTCTGGGCGTGAAAAGAATGTGAAGGTTGCCTTCAAGGCAGGCAACACCACTGTGCCTGCCCTGCGCGTGGGTGAGACTTTCCGGTACCTGGGGCTGCAGTTCTCCACCTCGGGTCGCTGTGTCTTCAACCCCTGACGCCACCTGGGGGAACATCTGGATGTCATCTCCCAAGCTCCGGTAAAGCCGCAACAGCGCCTCTACGCTCTCGTCAACGTGCTTCTCCCTGGCCTGTGCCATGGGCTGCCCTCAGCTGCACCCGGGTGGGTTCCCTGAAGTCAGCGGACATCTCCATCAGGGCCCCTGTCAGGAGACAGTTCCGCCTCCTGATGGACACTCCCCTCGGCTACTTCCACGCTCCTGTTGCCCAGGGGCCTCGACATCCCATCATGCCGCTGCATGAGGCCAACACTCTGTCGTTCCCATCTCCTGGCGCTGAAGAAGATAGGGCCAGTCTTTGACGGTGCAGGCCTCGACGAGGTGCAGCGTGAGATCGAGGTGCTGAAGCGGCAAATGATGTGGGAGGGTCACCTCCTGAAATTGTCAACGCTGGTTGGAGAGATGCGAGCCGCGCGCCTGCATATCGCCATCGACAGTGCGGTGCTGTCATCATTCCCTGCACTCTGAGGGCAGCACCAATGGGTCGCCAACAACAGTCGACTACTATCTGGGCGTGACTACATCAACGCCCTCCGTGCCTGCATCAACGCATTCCCAACAAGGGCACGACACAGTCGAGGGCGTGAGGAGGAACACCAGATGTCGCGCGGGCTGTCAGGCCATTGAGACTGCCAACCACGTCCTACAGGCTTGCTACAGGACGCACGGGTCCTGAGTCAAACGAAATAACGCCATCGTGCGGTATGTCGCTCATGGGCTCATGCAGAGGGGTTCAACGTCTCCATGGAGCCCCATCTCCGAACACCTGAGGGACTATGCAAGCCTCACGTGATGGCGGTAAAAGACGGCATCCCCCGTGTGATAGACGCCCACGTGTTCGGCGACCATCTTTGGCTCGACTGGTGTCACACACAGAAGGCGGCCTACTACAACACGCCTGCCATCCAGCGTGCAATCTCCAACCTGCAACGAGACGTCCAGGAGGTGACTATGTCCACCGCAACGTTGAATTGGAGGGGAATGCGGTCTCTTGCGTCGGCGAGGGACCTCATTAACCTTCCGACCTCGAGAGCTGACGGTCATTAGCACCAGAGTCCTTCACAGCTGCTGCATCAGCTACCATACCTTCGAGCAGATGACGGCGAATAGGCTAATACCATGCGCTGGCGTCGGATAGTGTGCTGGATATTCTTAATTCCCTGACTCCTGGGGACTTTCACAGGAAGAAAGTCGTCTTTATTCTGCCTTCTCTTCTTTATTCATTTGTGTGTTTTTCTTACTTTCAAATAGTATATACATATATTATTTGGTGTTTCGCCCCATAAGTCGAGGTATTGAACACCGATGTATACCATATTTACCATTTGTATATAAATGTATTGTTTATTCTTCGGATTAAAGACGGCATAAATAGCCAAATGCCTCGTCATCTAATTAGTCACGCGCATGAATGGATTAACGAGATTCCCGCTCTCCCTATCAAGATGGTAGATGATGTAGCAGTGTGTTTTCGTCGAGTCGGTTTCTGTGTGCGAATTTTTCTATGCTTATTTTGGAGTGTCTAAAAACAGCATCGAACTGTTTCTCCATTGTAAATCTGTATCTTCCGCGCCGTGTTGCGTCATGAGTGTTGTGAATTATGTGATAACTTCAGTACAGTGAGGTTAACATCTTCCCTCCAATATTGGTGTATATTTGGTGCTTGAAATCAATAGGATGTGAAAATTTAAAGTGTCTCACGATCTAATAATCGATCAGTTATGATTGTTCAGATTCACTTCCGATCATTTTCTTCGTCAGTTTTCATCACTCATACTGTGAAACAATTATAACCTACAATTTCATTTCAAATTCATCAAATTAGCAAATAATTCAGTTAGTGGGTATACTAAAAACGTAATTGCAGTGTTAACCGGTTTGTGATTGAAGTGTGTGCTTCAGTTGGGAATCATCATCAAACTGTGTGTAGATATTGTGGTACATCAATCAAACTACAGATGATACCTGCGCGTAAACATATTATTTTCACTGTGAAAATTGGAAAGGTATCATTATTATAACAAGGGAAAAAGTCATACAGTAGGTCGTAAAATCAATTATGGACTTTGTGTATATTTCTATTTCTAGTGATATCTAAAAACTGTGGTATTCAGATCGAGCTGTGGTCGTGGTACATAAATCGAACTATGACTGTTATGGAGGGAACGCATTGTATCTCTTGATGTCACATTCCAAAGAAACTGAAGTGTTCCTCCTTGTGTCTTTGGCAAGGATAGTACATCTTTGGTTGTTGCAGGAACATAAACATCAACTAATAGGGATCAGTAAGACACTTAAATATTCTGACGATGTGTCCATCGAATGTTTATTGCAGTCTGTGATCCGAGTACTACATCTTCATATGATCTTTTTGTCTGTAGCATAGCGACAGTTCAACAGTCAACGCCTCGAAGTGCAAGTAAAGATCTTTCATTATGCATGAGCAGTCGAGTAGCTGCATGAGTAAATCTGAGGTATCATAAGTAGAGGAGGAGGGTACTTACACTGAACATCAGGATATCTTCGACTTTTTTGAGGATATCACTCAATATGTCTCTAAAGAATTAGGACCTAAAAGAGATCTGCAACAAGTAAATTCAATCTTTCAGACAGAAATTTACAAAATGGGCTTTCTATCAAGCGAAACTTACTGGTCAAATTGAAGAATTGCAGGCAGAAAACAGTAGGCTTCGAGAATAACTAAGTAAGTGGGAACTTCCAGTCTTTGCAGGACGGATTGAACAACTAGAAATAGAAAACAAGAAACTAAGAGAAAGTCAAACGGTTCCTCCAGTAACGTACGCAGCAGTTGCTGCTAGTGAGGGTAAAATATCTAAGAAACAGGCTACTGCAGTGAAAATCAACACAATAACAGCAAAGCAAGTTCATACAGCTTTTATACCAGCAAATGATAATAGTGATGTCAAGAGTGTCAAGGAGAAAATTACAGCACCTATTAATCCTAAGCGACATAGGTTTAGGTTCAGGACAGTGAGAACCACAAGTAATGTGGTCATTGTCGAGACAGAGTCTCAGGATGACCAAAAGAGATTAATCGAAAAAGTAAATGCCATACCTAACATTCAGTGTGAGTCACCAACGAAAAAGAGGCCATTAGCAATACTACATTATGTGCGTAAGGAGTTAAATGAGACTGACCTTTTGGAAGAGATTTATGAGTTGAATTTGTCTGAGGATATTAGTAGGCAGAATTTTGAGCAAGAGATGAAACCGAGGTTTAGGAGAGGTGCAAATGACAAACTGGTAGTAAATCACGTTTTTGAAGTAACACCTAGACTGAGAAACGTCCTTCTGGCCAAATCACGTATTTTTGTTGAATTTCGTGCACTGAATCTTCATGATTATTTGGTGGTCCAACGCTGTTTTAAACGCAACGATTTGGGCCACTCATCGAAAATTTGTTTAAATAAACAAACATGTTCACACTGTGGTTCTGAGGGACACCTTAAGGCTGAATGACCCGAGAAAGATCAGAAAGCCGTTTGTATACCCTGTGGGAGAAGGAAGAAAGTATGCAGTAATACGGGAACTGACTGCGCAACCTATCAAATGATGCTCGAACGTATGATTGCACGAACTGATTATGGACAGTGATGTGAAGTCAGGTATCATGAGTGCAACCAACGATTCAATTAGTGAATGCGTTAGAGAGAAGGGGTTAAAGTGCAGTAAGTTAAAGAGAAAGACACCTTCTACGAGAGCAAGGAACTGGCGGAGGGCAATGGAATGGCGAAGACAGATAGGTTTAAATGTACCTATACATGCAAAATCCTCAAATTTGTAACATATGGCTTATCCCCTGAAGAACTGTTGTGTGATTGAAGCACACTATCATGAAAATATAGACTATATAGACAATATGGTTGAAAGTAGGCAAATCCACCCAGAAGTAGGTAAAGAGCTTCGGAGAAACATGTTCTGCTGGGCAATTTTCCAAAGTCAGTTGAAGTTTAGAATTGATGAATTAGAATCGGAATGTGTTGGTGCATATGATGACGAAGCAGTCCCTGCATCTGAAATCTCTGATGTGGGTGATATGGTGGCATCCAGCGCTGAAATATATGATACTAAAAATTTGCCAAGCAGCTGTAAACCTGTAACATTTGTTAGAAGTGGAACAATAACAGGTTTAGAACCTAGGAATGAAGATACATTACTAAATGAAAGAGTTGAGCAGGTGAAAGAATCAGTAAATTCTGCACATGTTTCTTCCACAGTGTCGAATTTTAGTAAAATGAACACACTTCAAGTGATACTGGAGCTTGTGTACTTGACAGAGACGATAACAATGTATTAGAAGTGAGAGTTCCTGTTATTAAATGGAAGTTAGACGGTGAAATTAGGATAAATAGTGATAAGGCCACAGCTCTACCCAAAGTAGATGTCTGTGCAACGCCTCCAAAAACGTCACAGGAAATATATAGTAATATGGAGCATAACTTAAGGTTAAATAAAGATGAGGATACAAACATCTTAAAGGTTGCTCTTCAGTACATTGTAAAAAATGCACATTCTCTAGGAGATACTTAACATTCCCTACTGCAGAAGAGGTCGATAGAATCATTTTAAAAAGCAATCATCTTCCAAAAGATGTGGATAAATTGTGTGATTTAGTGGAGCAGGTTTATAATCAGGGACGAGAAAAATTTGACTTAGAGCGTCTGTATAAAGCCTCTGTAAAAGCGTATGGGCGTGTCTACTTCGATTGGCCTCTGCCAACATCAAAAAGCTACGTTTATACCACAAAGCCGTAATATGAAAATTATGCAGATAAATGCTATGAGAAGCAAGCTAGTCACGGCTGAGGTGCAGAGGGTAGCCGAGGAGATGAAGGTCGACATGATATGTGTTCAGGAGCCACATACAAGGAATGACAAAATTACTCACTTCGATCCTACTGTAATAGCAGTATCTGGCTCTGGAGTACCTTTATCGGTGATAATAGTTCTAAACCGATCAATAGTGATCACAAAAGTAGCACAGTTGTGTGATGAACACTGTGTAGTGATTGAGGCCACTGTTGGATCCACTAAGTGGATAATCGCCAACATATATATGCAGTATTCTCACGAAATAGAACCTTATCTTGACAAGGTAAAGGCTGCGGCACTATGTGGGCAAAGACATAACTTCATTTTGACTGCAGATGCAAACGCTAAGGCTACTGTTGGGCATAGTAATGAAACAGATGAACGAGGTCAAAAATTGTTAGAAGTTATTGCTGAAATGGATCTCTTTGTAGTTAATAAACCTGGACAAACTTGTACCTTTGAAAATAGAGGGAGGGCATCAACAAACATAGATGTGACCATAGTAAATAGAGCTGCTATGTGTAAACTTTGTGAATGGACTGTTCAACAACACTGTACAACTAGCGATGACAATATATTTGCAGATGTTACTTCTCAGAATATAAGTGGGCAAAGTGTAGATCCAGAACCAGTTATGAAACTGGACATTAAACGCGCAAATTGGAATAGGATGAGGGAAATAATGGATACAAATCCTATGGCTAACGTATTAGGCAGTGTTGACTTCAGGGCACACGCACTAAATGCGCTGCTTCAGGAAGCACAACGAGAAACGATACCAATTAAAAAAGGTAAGGGAGTACAGGAGATGTCGTGGACGCCAGAATTAGAAAACCTGCCTAGAAGAATGAGTGCTGCCAGACGACACTATCAGCGGTCGTTAGGGTATTTGGAAAGACAGAGACGGTTAATTAACTACAGAAAAGTTAAAGAAAGATATAAGAATCGATTGCTTGAGGTTAAAAGAACTTATTGGGAGAGGTATTTACAAACATATATACAACTTAACATGTGGGGACAACCATATAGACTATTAACAGAGAAAGTGAAATCGCCTGTGGTTTTGTCAACCCTAAAAAAGAGTGACGGTAGCGTGACATTAGGGTGGAGGGACTCAGCGGAATACCTGCTGAAGACACTCCTACCTGATGACTGCGCAAATGAGGATACGGAAGAGCAAAATGACTTGAGGAGTGCTTTGAGTGAAGAATACCTTAATGACACCTCTGTTATCCCGTTTGCACAAGAGGAAGTTATGAGAGCAGTACATAGATTAAAGAAGCGTAAATCACCTGGCCCTGATGGTATACTTGCAAAGGCTCTACATATGATGGTGACTAAATTTGTATCATTCTTAACTACCTTACTAAACGATGCATTACTTTCTGGTAGGGTACCGGAGATTTGGAAAGTTGCTCGAAGTTTTCGTCCCATATGTTTGATAAATACATTGGCGAAAGTTCAGGAGCGTGTTCTGTGCGATAGATTTCAGTCACATAGGGAGCTCTTGGGTTTGAGTCAGTGTCAAGTTGGTTTTCGTAAAGGAAAATCTGTGGAAGACGCGATCAATAAAGTGTTAAGTATTGTGGATCAAACTTCCTGGAAGTTTGCCATTGCCATTATGGTAGACATAGCGGGAGCGTTTGACCATTTATGGTGGCCTGCTATGTTTGCTAGATTACAAGAGCTTCGGACTCCGAGATGCCTCTGCAATAGCTTGTTGGATTAATGTAAGGGCCGCACCGTTGAATGGCCAGCAGGAAACCACAATGTAATTAAAAAGATCAAGAAAGGTTGTCCACAAGGGTCAGTATGTGGACCCATATTTTGGGATGTGATGATAGAGCCCCTATTGCAACAAGTAGAAACGGCAGATGACGTAGATGGCGTGGTAGCATACGCTGATGATGTACTGGTGGTAGTGTCTGAAGATTTCAGATATAGGCTTGAACAGAAAACATGTCGAGTTCTTAACGGATTGCAGCAGTGGTGCGCTAGTGCTACCTAACAGTAGCAGCACATAAAACAACGTATTTGTTGTTGAAAGGGAAACTGTCTGTTGCTAGAAATCCAGTAATTAAAATGAATGGCTTCCCAATCCAGCGTAGTACTGTTACCAGATATTTAGGTGTGCAATTAAACGATAGGAGAAATTTTCTCGAGCACGTTACGGTTGCAACTCAAAGAGCACAGAATATTATGCATAAAATAGCACGAGTAGGAATGGCACAATATAAACTACCACTGTGCACAGTGAGGGCATACCATAACGTGATCTTAGCAGGTATAGTGGAATTTTCTGCAAGTGTATGGACCCACAAACTACAGTACCAACGTTATAGAATACTTCTTAGAAAGGTGCCAAGAAACGTATTGTTAAGGTTAACGGGGGCATTTGGAACAATTGCTACAGAGGCGTTACTGGTGATTCTTGGAATTTTCCCATTGGACATTATTGTGAAATACCAAGCGGCATGTTACTGGCTGCGAACAGGCGATGGAGAGAGAGTGCACCAGACCACAGGAATAAGAGCAATGCATAAACTGCAACTGAAACAATGGAAATTCGAAGAGTGGCAGTCCGAGTGGAAGTTAATGGAAACTGGCCATAGGATGTATCAGTTCTTCCCCAGTATACGGGACAGACACAAAATGAAGCACATCAACCCTAGTAGGGGAATGATTCATTTCATTTCAGCCCATGGCCCATATCCTACATATCTACACAGAATCCAGAAACGACCAACACCTGTATGTGAATGTGGAAGTATTGGCACTCCTGAACATATAATACTCCAATGTCCCATGTATGATGTGGATAGGGCACATTTTAATCATACTATCAGTGTAGAGGATGCTATCACAGACATCAATCCGTGGATACAAATAGACAAGATAGCAAATAAAATATCTGGAATGGAACTGCAAACATATCCGTTAAATCGAAGAACATATAACTTACGTATCAACGGATTATCCAGGAACACACAAGAAGTGATCCCATCACAACAAGATCACACTGAAATGTCTGCTCCTGAAGTGACAGAACCTGTGAGCAATGAAATTGGAAGAAGAAGAACAAGAAGAGGAGCAATAGACATGCAAGGTGCAATTCAGCCACAACAACCTGAGCTACCATGCCAGTGCGAACTAACAGAAGATGCCTGTGGGTTTCATTAAGAGGATGAGCACGTTTTACTGAACCTGGTATTCTTCAAGACGCCGATTCAAACACTGAGAACGAGAGTGCGGATTCCTACATAACAGTTCAAGATGACTAATTTGAGTATACTGAACAATCACAATGTAATTGGTTTTGTGAAATTGATAATGTAATTACGGACTTTACAAAAATACTGAAACATTCAACATAGAAGTAGTGATAAATATATACAGATAGAAACTAGTCTTAGTTTACACATGTCATAAAATCGACCAGACGTGTGCTGACTTGAGTTATGCCTAGTCAGCCATGTATAAGTCCTTTTCCTGGATATACCATGATTTGAGAATTACCAAGTCAAGTCAAAATCAAAATCATGAGTATAGTTTCTGACATAGGTTAATATACAGGCAGAACTCGATGTTTTCCCGAGATCGCCAAATGTCATAGACAATGTATTAGATAATTAACTTAATAATGAGAATATTTTTTCTTCTGTTTTCTTTCTATATATATTTTCATGATAATTAAGATTAAGAATTAAATCAAGAATAGCTTTTGTGATGTGGCAGTGAAGAGCCACAGTAGTCAGTCCGGGTCTACGCCCTTAAGGATGGGCAACTCGATAGCAATACCCACTGGGTAACTATCGAGGGTAAGCGGACCGAATGCAGTAAATACAAAAAGTGTTGTAAATCACTGTTATTTGTTTTTCTTATGTAATGTGTATTTGTACAAGCTGTTTTAAAATTTCAGACAGCAGGTTCAATATGAGGTAATTAAAAAAAAGAAGTCCCTATCTGCTATCTAGCGAAACCACTGCCAAGGGAACGGGCTTGGAAAAATTAGCGGGGAAAGAAGACCCTGTTGAGTTTGACTCTAGTCTGGCACTGTGAGGTGACATGCGAGGTGTAGCATAAGTGGGAGGTGGTAACATCGCCGGTGAAATACCACTACTTTCATTGTTTCTTTACATACTCGGTTAGGCGGAGCGCGTGCTTCGTGGTATAACAACCCGCGCGCCACAGTGTTCTCGAGCCAAGCGTGTTAGGGTTGCGCTCGCGCTGCGGTTCCGTGTCCGTGCGCCACAGCGTGCGGTGCGTGTGGGTGCAAGCCTGCGTGTGCTGTGCGTCCCGTGTACGTCGGTGCGTCCGCGCGTGCGGCGCAGTTTACTCCCTCGCGTGATCCGATTCGAGGACACTGCCAGGCGAGGAGTTTGACTGGGGCGGTAAATCTGTCAAAGAATAATGCAAGTGTCCTAAGGCCAGCTCAGCGAGGACAGAAACCTTGCTTAGAGCAAAAGGGGAAAAGTCGGCTTGATCCCAATGTTCAGTATGCATAGGGACTGCGAAAGCATGGCCTATCGATCCTTTTGGCTTGGAGAGTTTCCAGCAAGAGGTGTCAGAAAAGTTACTACAGGGATAATTGGTTTGTGGCGGCCAAGAGTTCATAGCGACGTTGCGTTTGACCCTTCGATGTTGGCTCTTCCTATCATTGCGAAGCAGAATTCGCCTAGCGTTGGATTGTTCACCCAGTAATAGGGAACGTGAGCTGGGTTCAGACCGTCTTGAGACATGTTAGTTTTACCCTACTGATGATTGTGTTGTTGTGATAGTAATCCTGCTCAGTACGAGAGGAACCGCAGGTTCAGACATTTGGTTCACGCAACCGGCCGAGTGGCCGGTGGTGCAAAGCTACCATCCATGGGATTAAGCCTGAACGCCTCTAAGGCCGAATCCCGTCTAGCCATTGTGGCAACGATATCGCTAAGGAGTCCCGAGGGTCGAACGGCTCGAAAATACTTGACTTTACTAGGCGCGGTCGACCCACTTGGCGCCGCAATGTACGGGCCCAACTTGTTTGCAGGACGGGGCACTCGGGCGGCGCTGTATGGGATCTGTTCCTGGCGCCACCCTGCCTCTACCGGTGTCTATATTTCGATGTCGGGACTCGGAATCGTCCGTATACGACTTAGGTACCAGGCAGGGTGTTGTACTCGGTAGTCACACTGCGATCTGTTGAGACTCAGCCCTAGCTTGGGGGATTCGTCTTGTCGCGAGACGAGACCCCCGCGGCGGCCGCGGCCTGTTGGACGCCAGGGGCAGGTGTGCCCCCTTGCTTGTAATAGTGTTTCGTATCTCTGGGCGTATCGGTTTGGGCGGTCGCACCGCATCCAGGGTACTGCCTTGGGTGCAGCGGGCTGAGGCGTATCGGTTTGGGGGCGCTGTGATGGGTGCCGCCTCCGAGCGCGCGGGAGCAGCGAGGCAGGCAGCGACGGCCGGGTGCACTGTGTTGTGCCACACCACAGCATATCGCTTTGGCTGCCGGTAATTGGGCGCCGGATGGACGGTGTCGGGCCACTGTTCGGAGCGTCACTTGGAGGCAGCGGCGTTGGGTGAGTGTCATGCAGTGGTCGCGGTTGTGTCGTCTCAGTGACGTGTGGTGACACAGCGTACACCGCAGTACGGTGACCTACAATACCATAGACCATTAATGTGATATAAAAAATAATAACACATGATGTTTTGTAAGAAAATAGACTTGGGATAGGGTGTGTCGTTACCAAGTCCAGGGGGCGTTTAGTGTGGGTGGAGATAAGTCCGTAGGGGAGTGTCGGCTACAGAGGACACGATGAGGACGGTGTGTAGAGGTATTATGCAGCTACGCAATAAACGTAATGGAAAAGAAAGACAGTACTATCGCCACATTTCCAAGGGCATAAAAGAAATCACAAAATATGTAGACAATAAATAAATAAATAAACCAAATAAATAACATCAATAAGTAAATGGGTGAATAAATAACCATCCCACAACACCGACGTACGTTACATATACAATTCATTTGCGCGCCCTCTCGTAGTCGCCACATCAACGTCCACAGTAAATATTCCAAAAACAAAAGCTACCGCCATCTGTAAAATGCCCATGCCACTCACGTCCCTATCTTGTAAAGACCCATACTGCCACCTATCGGGCTCCGACACAACGACCTCGATTATGCCACCCACAAGTACAACAAAGCCAACTATGAGAATGTGACTAAACTACATCCACATGCAGCCCAGAATCGATACCTCCATCTATAGGAACCCCAAGAAACTACACCCACCATTCTGCTGAAACTCAGTGTCCCCATCTCTGAAAATATGACGAAACCACATGCAATACCTCCGTCTACAAGGATCTGACAACACTACATCCACAATCTCGAGCACACCACACACAATGCCGCCATCTGTTAGTCCGTCGAACCATGGCTTCCTCCAGGCCGCCTCCAACGACAATATCGCCATCTATGAGACGCCAAGGCGACTATGACATCGATGTCACCCACAGTGCCCTTTTTACGAGCCTACCCACAATGTCTGCACCCTCTGTCCACAGGTGCCCCAACTCCAGTGCCTATGCCACAACAAGTGGTCCACCGACAACAACTCGACCCGTACCCGTACATGCCCCACCCCCTGCCCAACTCGCAACTACAGGGGATGCAAGGCTGACTTTTCCTGCACTCCTAAAGTACAGACCACACCTATTTCTTCCACTTCATGAAGAGTGATATCCCATATAGCAAATTCCTGCTGTCCCTGTATGCGCCTTAAGTCGGTCCATACAACGTGAACCCCACTTCACTCACACTCTAAGACACACTACTCTCTGCCTGTAACAGAAACAGCAACAACAGTTACACACCACCACGGAACAACATCCAATGCATCCTCCCCGCCACATTACACCATCCACACTACAACAACCAGAACGTGAGGTCCACTCAAAAGACAGATTGTCCCCCCTCTGCCAACAAGAAGCATTGCTCAGATCACCCACCAACAACCACACATGTCCTACATAGGGCTGCAGCCAACATCACAACGCTACCGCATGCCACGAGGTGTAAACAATGGCAGGAAAGAAAGACACAGGCCTGCCACACCCCCACTGCATCCATGGAACCAGCGCACTGCCTGACATGGGCCAAACATGCATCCTGACTTCACATATCTCATGGTGCCCGAGGCATTCACCCACTAAACTCACTATAACAAAAACCTCGCCCCCATACACCCTCTCTTACAACACATTGTGCCTTAATAATAAATAAACCAAATAAATAACATCAATAAGTAAATGGGTGAATAAATAACCGTCCCACAACACCGACATACGTTACATATACAATTCATTTGCGCGCCCTCTCGTAGTCACCACATCAACGTCCACAGTAAATATTCCAAAAACAAAAGCTACCGCCATCTGTAAAATGCCCATGCCACTCACGTCCCTATCTCGTGAAGACCCATACTGCCACCTATCGGACTCCGACACAACGACCTCGACTATGCCACCCACAAGTACAACAAAGCCAACTATGAGAATGTGACTAAACTACATCCACATGCAGCCCAGAATCGATACCTCCATCTATAGGAACCCCAAGAAACTACACCCACCATTCTGCTGAAACTCAGTGTCCCCATCTCTGAAAATATGACGAAACCACATGCAATACCTCCGTCTACAAGGATCTGACAACACTACATCCACAATCTCGAGCACACCACACACAATGCCGCCATCTGTTAGTCCCTCGAACCATGGCTTCCTCCAGGCCGCCTCCAACGACAATATCGCCATCTATGAGACGCCAAGGCGACTATGACATCGATGTCACCCACAGTGCCCTTTTTACGAGCCTACCCACAATGTCTGCACCCTCTGTCCACAGGTGCCTCAACTCCAGTGCCTGTGCCACAACAAGTGGTCCACCGACAACAACTCCACCCGTACCCGTACATGCCCCACCCCCTGCCCAACTCGCAACTACAGGGGATGCAAGGCTGACTTTTCCTGCACTCCTAAAGTACAGACCACACCTATTTCTTCCACTTCATGAAGAGTGATATCCCATATAGCAAATTCCTGCTGTCCCTAGATGCGCCTAAAGTCGGTCCATACAACGTGAACCCCACTTCACTCACACTCTAAGACACACTACTCTCTGCCTGTAACAGAAACAGCAACAACAGTTACACACCACCATGGAACAACATCCAATGCATCCTCCCCGCCACATTACACCATCCACACTACAACAACCAGAACGTGAGGTCCACTCAAAAGACAGATTGTCCCCCCTCTGCCAACAAGAAGCATTGCTCAGATCACCCACCAACAACCACACATGTCCTACATAGGGCTGCAGCCAACATCACAACGCTACCTCATGCCACGATGTGTAAACAATGGCAGGAAAGAAAGGCACAGGCCTGCCACTCCCCCACTGCATCCATGGCTAACCCACGTTGTGGCTTCACGTGCTCTGCCATTGTAATACTAATCGTTAATTAACGGAGCGATGCCTAACTGCAGCCCTCTCAACATAGTTTGCCAGTTCGCTACTCGCAATGACGTGTGGTTACCGATGCCACCAGACATGTTGCTGCTGAGGCAAGAGGGACTGACCAACCACAATACAACACCATAAACAGTTTTCGTCGCTGGCGAACAGCACTGGTCGGAGGGTGTGAAGGCCTGATTCTCCACTGCAGGCTCCCATGTGTTGCCTGGATGTAGTCAGGTATGGCGGATGGCGTTCCTCTGGCTCGGCGACTGGAGTCTAAGGTGTCCTGCGTATCGCTTCATGTCACAATGCATAGCGTCACATTCAAAGGGTACAGTACCGCCCGACATTGAAAATAGGTACAACATACTTCATTATTTTTGTCAGAACAACACATTTTTTTGTAAAATAACTCAATTTCAATTAATACAGCGAAGCCGGATACCAGTGTGGGAAAGAATGACAATTTATTTATTTAATTGATCACATGTACACTCCCACAAAATAAATCCCTACATCCAGTTTGGTGAGATCTGTGAAATGAATGAATGTATGGCTGTCTGCTAACCGCAGATAGTGAATGTGAATATAGCATCGTCTTTGAGACGATCCTTTGGCCACCTTTGGTGGGACCAAAGAGATGAAATTTACCTGAGCTTTGAGCGCCTGAAATGTGGCTGACCAATACGGTAGCAAGGTGCTCCCCCACTTCAGCAGAGGTGCGAGAGGACCTGGAGAACGGCCATGTTTCAGCATAGGCAGAAAGAGGAAGACGAACTCAGAGAGTTAGAAGAACGGTTGTGTCGGATAAAACAGGTGGCAAACCCAACTGGGTATAGTCCAAGGTCGGAAAACATAAATGCGGAAGAAGAATGTAGGAGGCACTTCATGTCGGTACATACGTACACTTGTTTTCCGGATCCTGATGATTACCAACATCCATGACTGTGGCTGTCTCAATTTCAAGATTCATTACCTTCATCGTGGGGACCGCTCCTCAAAATGAAGTTTGTATGTAACCATTTGAGGGGCGAGGCTAGAGCGAAAATGCAGGAAGTTATTAAAGACTGTAGTAGCTACAAGATATTTTGTGACAAGTTTTTAAATGAATTCTGGTCGAAAAGTAAGCAGGAACAGGTTAAGCAAAGCGTATTGATGATGCCAAGTTGTAACGAAGGTGGTATAAGAGATCCAGTGTCGTGCTATCAGGAAATGCTGAGACGAAATAGGTATTTGGATGTGCCATACGAAACTGGGGAGCTCATTAGGATCTGTATAACGAAGTTGCCAGTGAGACTGCGCAGAGATATAGTGATAGCAGGCAGAGGCTTAGACGATTCTTCGTCATTTCAGCACTTGTTACAGGAACTTGGTAATGAGAGCAACATCGTAAACGGGGCCACGACTCATAGGTCAGACAGAGTCGAGGATAGGAACGGCAGAAACTATCAGAATGACAGGACAGCATGGAATTCTGGCATTTCCTTCTTGTCGTAATGGATTGAAGGATAGGAGAAACTAATCCAACATATCGTCCCTTAGCATCTTGCCTTAAAACACATGCAGCTGGCACTGAAAATTGTCTATGTAGCAGACATACTCTACTGATATGTAGGAATGCAAATACCATACTTCTGATCAGAGAATAAAACACCAGTAATGGCATCTGTTAGGCTGGTCTCTCAGAGCAAAATTTGCAAATTTTTATTTCGAACAGTAAAGTAAAAGGACTGTTTCCTCAAAGAAACCAGTTGCTAAAATGTTATGTAATAATGCCAATGAGTCCAGTATAATTAGTGCGATTTGACTATTGCAGGTACTTAACACGTAATGTAAAAAGTCAACATTGTGATCAGTATGGAATAGGGTACGTTTATACTGCTGTTACAGGTAACATCAGTAATGTGATCGAAGTTTTTAAATTAGATGCCATCTGATCTATAGTATGTCATTGTCGTGGTGACAGTTATAATGAAGTGCTGTATATGGTTGTTCGGAATCTGGTGTTAGGGAAAGAGGCCACTAGCACCTAAGTTTCTAACACTTGGGCTGCCCATTTCTCCCAGCTTGTATATTCTCTGCACACATTTAATTTTCATGTAAGCTTAGATTCCTCACTAGCAAATTCTTTACTGTGTATAGTGGACCATTCAGAGTGAGGCGGATAATCCATGAAAATGCTGTACTGATTGAGACGATCAAGGGAAAACAATCTCGTGGGCTTCATCACATTTCTAACATCAAATTATGGAAAAGTTAAGGATAGATCAAAAGTACGCAATTTATAGTAGATAGTCAGTGTATTTATTTGTGGTGTGTAACGTTGTGCAGGGGCAAATCGAACATAAGAATTTTCAGGCGGGATGTCAGGAAGTATGACGGAATAGACTGGTCGAATGAGTCATGAACATGAGTCGACAGAGTGGTGTATGTACGTATTTTTTGTCATATGAATAAGGATCAAGCAGAAACGACGTGATGATTAATGAGTGGATGAAGATGGTAGATAGAGAAGCGACGTGATAAATAGTAGTGGATAAAGGTGATATTTAAGGAGAGAAGCGACGTGAAGCAGTGTGATTAATAAAGAGAGATTCGACGTGATGAAACAGTGGTAAATAAAGGTGAGTAGAACTAATAATGTGGAGATGTCTTAGAGGTATGTTGCAGAGAGGCCTGTGTATGCTGCAATCGAGATTGATGCGAATGGCGAAGGAAGACCAGGAAATGATGGAGTAATTGACGGACGGAGAGCCAAAATACGAATGAAGAGATGAGGACAACTGCACAACGTGAAAGGACATAAAGGGAGTATGAGATCCAGATGGTGAACGTTGAGGAATACTGACGTAAGATGTAATATAAGTGTAAATCTAGTTCTTACCATAACATTTGCTATATGAAAAAAATAATTTTTGTTGTTGTTGTTATTGAAGCCTGGTACCAGTATAACTAATCAAAACGGTACCAAGAATGTGTACAGTTATTTTGTAGGATGAATAATTTGTGTATTTCTTGTTCTTAGATGAAATGTCGCAATTCTAAGTTGATAATTAGCAGGATGAATAATCGGTAAAGTGACTGCCGAGGTAAGCCGATGGAGAGAGGTACCAGAGTGAAAGGACGAATTCGGAGACTGGAAAGCTATCTCCGAAACAGCTTCATGTGTTATGTGGTTGAGTATAAGGGAGCAAAGGTATGGTATGTTGTCGTGAGTGTGGTGGTGTTAAGGTTAGCTGACTTCTAGACCTATCCTGTTAGTGTATTAATGGATTGAATGAGAAGGAAAATGTGATGTCTGGTGAGTGAGAGTCGTAGAGTTGTGTGATCAATGCGCACACTCCTGTAAAGGGGATGCTACCGATCCATAACTAAAACATTATTGTGGTTTGTTGTTTGATTTGGATGAACCTCGATGGCAGGTCAGGATCTGACATCACGTGGATGGTTCATACATGTCCTAGAAATGTTGTTATATATAATAAAAAGGTAAAATATATAAAGAGATACTAATTTCAGTCTGTCACATGCACAAAGGTGCATTGTATGTTGTAGATTTAGAGTCATCAGTTTCTAAAATGTTTATTGTGTTAGGATGTTAAAGTGGTTTACTATTTAATAACATGTGGTAGGTAATTGTGAGCTGTGTAGATTATTTCTTATTTTTTTGTTAGAACACTTTCAAGGGGTATTAATTTCAGTCTGTCACAAGCACAAAGGTTCACTGTATATTGTAGTTTTTAGAATAAACAGTTTTTAATATTTTCACTGTGATAGGATGTTAGAGTAGCCTACTATTTGATATTGTAATTATTAGCTGTATAGATTGCTTATTATTCCTTTTGTTTTTTTACACTCTCATGTTTTGTATGAGGGACGACAGGTACAATCAATAGCACAAGTGTGGGCTGTATGTAGAAATGGGATAAATGTTGATGTTGTATGTGTAGAAAACTAGGGGGTATGATTTTATGTTTTTAGAACAAAGATTCTTTTATTACCAATGTATCTAATAGATCATACATCTAATCAATGAGTATTTAAATACTGTAAGAATATCCTTTTGTCCATAATGTTGCGAGATGCATGGAAGGGTCTGACTGATTGGGTGTCATAGCGCTAAGGGGCTACACCGAACGCGCCCGTACCACATAAGCCAAGCAGACGTCGGCAACAGAGCCGGTGCGCTCCCCACTACACTGCCGGTCGGGGTACACTCCACGCGCCCGCTACAGCAGGTCAGCGGCCTGGGGCGACACGCACGTACCACTGGCCATTCATAAGTTCCGCCACCCTTACGACTGGGGAAAGTATCCCACGGAGGCAACAGCGGGTGGTTTCTTCTGCTCAACGGCGCGTGCGGCGGCGCCATGGCAGAATGAACGACGCGGGGCAGAGTCCGGCGGGCATTTGTTACCAGCAACTATTAACTAGTACTGGACTGTGGAGCCATGAAGCAAGATGACTGCTCATATGTTTCCATAAGGTGGAAAGTGAAGGACTGGTGTTTCCACGTTGTGAGTGGTGGAAAAGATTTTGTCTTTAGCAGACAGGACGATCGTTTTGTTTTGTCTTGACCACTGAACGGTGGGATACATAAACTTTTGGCAGTGACTTGATAAGTGTGCTTTGTGAATTGCATGTGGGACGTTTGGTATACTTAAAGAGGACAGTTGTCGTTTGGTGACTAATTATTCAATGAACGCAAGAAACTAAAGTGGGACATTGACATTTGCATTTATAGTAGGAGACATTTCTTTAATTGGTGCGGGAATAAGTGCTGTTTGTTGGAACTTACGACTTTTAATTACACCATGAACTGAAAGGACAGAACTGTGGGTAATAGTAGTTGTAGGGTCATTTTTGGACGACCAGATTGGTGTGGATGGTACTCTGAGAGTGACTATGACATTTGTGTTTAATGTGAGATACAGTTTACTGTTCAGTGCGTGTTCAAAATGCCGATTTGAGTGACTGAAAGACTTTCGTCCGGGTAACCATGGGAGAGCTTTGACACCGAGACAGTGTTTCTGGGGAACCTGTGAGCAACTACACTCCTGGAAATGGAAAAAAGAACACATTGACACTGGTGTGTCAGACCCACCATACTTGCTCCGGACACTGCAAGAGGGCTGTACAAGCAATGATCACACGCACGGCACAGCGGACACACCAGGAACCGCGGTGTTGGCCGTCGAATGGCGCTAGCTGCGCAGCATTTGTGCACCGCCACCGTCAGTGTCAGCCAGTTTGCCGTGGCATACGGAGCACCATCGCAGTCTTTAACACTGGTAGCATGCCGCGACAGCGTGGACGTGAACCGTATGTGCAGTTGACGGACTTTGAGCGAGGGCGTATAGTGGGCATGCGGGAGGCCGGGTGGACGTACCGCCGAATTGCTCAACACGTGGGGCGTGAGGTCTCCACAGTACATCGATGTTGTCGCCAGTGGTCGGCGGAAGGTGCACGTGCCCGTCGACCTGGGACCGGACCGCAGCGACGCACGGATGCACGCCAAGACCGTAGGACCCTACGCAGTGCCGTAGGGGACCGCACCGCCACTTCCCAGCAAATTAGGGACACTGTTGCTCCTGGGGTATCGGCGAAGACCATTCTCAACCGTTTCCATGAAGCTGGGCTACGGTTCTGCACACCGTTAGGCCGTCTTCCGCTCACGCCCCAACATCGTGCAGCCCGCCTCCAGTGGCGTCGCGACATTCGTGAATGGAGGGACGAATGGAGACGTGTTGTCCTCAGCGATGAGAGTCGCTTCTGCCTTGGTGCCAATGATGGTCGTATGCGTGTTTGGCGCCGTGCAGGTGAGCGCCACAATCAGGACTGCATACGACCGAGGCACACAGGGCCAACACCCGGCATCATGTTGTGGGGAGCGATCTCCTACACTGGCCGTACACCACTGGTGATCGTCGAGGGGACACTGAATAGTGCATGGCACATCCAAACCGTCATCGAACCCATCATTCTACCATTCCTAGACCGGCAAGGGAACTTGCTGTTCCAACAGGACAATGCACGTCCGCATGTATCCCGTGCCACCCAACGTGCTCTAGAAGGTGTAAGTCAACTACCCTGGCCAGGAAGATCTCCGGATCTGTCCCCCATTGAGCATGTTTGGGACTGGATGAAGCGTCGTCTCACGCGGTCTGCACGTCCAGCACGAACGCTGGTCCAACTGAGGCGCCAGGTGGAAATGGCATGGCAAGCCGTTCCACAGGACTACATCCAGCATCTCTACGATCGTCTCCATGGGAGAATAGCAGCCTGCATTGCTGCGAAAGGTGGATATACACTGTACTAGTGCCGACATTGTGCATGCTCTGTTGCCTGTGTCTATGTGCCTGTGGTTCTGTCAGTGTGATCATGTGATGTATCTGACCCCAGGAATGTGTCAATAAAGTTTCCCCTTCCTGGGACAATGAATTCACGGTGTTCTTATTTCAGTTTCCAGGAGTGTATTTTGACCCCAAGAAAATCACAGAATGAAATGATTCCATGTGACTCGCAAGATAGGGAATAATGTATTTGTACTTGTAATTGTGTAAATTTTTTTTATATGTTTCATTCCTGAAGGGACAGCAAGTGTAATTGTATTTCATTAACATTTGTGTTTAGAATAGTTAGTGTTTTTTTTTTGTTTGTTCTGGGCTACCAGTTCACGTAGCATGTTTATTAGAAAATTTGGTACAATGATGCTTTAATTATTAGCCAGTGGCGTAATACTAACGTAGCGGTTCTTGTTGCATAGGTCAGTAAGGTTGTCACAGGGGACAAGAGTTTGCATTGCACAACAAATATCGGAATTAACTGGTGTATTTTGATGTCGTGGACAGTAATAATCTTGTTGGTGTGTTGACTGAAGCCACTTATTTGCATTATCACAGTGGTGATATTTCACATTAAAGTGTAATGAAGGCTAGTCGAAATGCAAGTTCTTGTCGTCCAAATGTGTAACAACAGAGAAATGAGCAGTAGAGTAAGATACGAGAGCTACTGGTGGATTCAAGCACTTATTGCTAAACTATTTACTGCGTGTATTGATCAAAGTTGATGGACTGACTGGCTCAGCAGCAGGTATTTGTACTGGTGGACAAGGATATTTCATTGTTTTTCTTCTCAGTTTTATTTCTCTGTAGGTTTGATGTATGTTTTAGAGTAATGGTATGGAGCCTGACATTCTACATGTGACTAGTGTACGCAATGTTTTTCTTTTGTTGATTTTGTTTTGTATTTAGACTTTGCTGTGTAAAGGTTTTAACCCCGCAATTTATGAATGTCAGATTACTTGCTCTGTGTTTGGAATGTGAGCTATTTAAAATTTCATGAGTACAATTAGTATTTTTTCTACTTGTCATAGAATTAGTGAAGTTTGGATTACTCATAAAAATAACGAAGATCCCAGTAACTAAGCAAATTTTTATCTCAACATTATTTTTTATTTGTATGATGTAATGTTTTATTTGTCATGTGGATTGTTGTAAATTTGTATGTGTACGTTACTCCGGATTGTGGAGAGTACAATAATATAACAACTGTGTCAATAATTTGGTAAAGTAACAGCATTTGGTCGTCTATTTAAGGTCACCAGGGGCTAAGGTCTCCTCCTGGTTATTTTGATGACTTGCTTTGTTTGTTCTAACACAGTTTTCTTGAAAAAATGTTCGGAACTACCCTCGCATTGCAAGGATAGTACCGTGCCTTTTTTTTCTGCATGGGTAGCCGGTGGTGAAAGGGTACAGTACAGCCCGACATTGAAAATAGGTACAACATACTTCATTATTTTTGTCAGAACAACACATTTTTTTGTAAAATAACTCAATTTCAATTAATACAGCGAAGCCGGATACCAGTGTAGGAAAGAATGACAATTTATTTATTTAACTGATCACATGTACACTCCCACAGAATAAACCCCTACATCCAGTTTGGTGAGATCTGTGAAATGAATGAATGTATGGTCATCTGCTAACCGCAGATAGTGAATGTGAATATATCATCATCTTTGAGACGATCCTTTGGCCACCTTTGGTGGGACCAAAGAGATGAAATTTACCTGATCTTTGAGCACCTGAAATGTGGCTGACCAATACGGTAGCAAGGTGCTCCCCCACTTCAGCAGAGGTGCGAGAGGACCTGGAGAACGGCCATGTTTCAGCACTCTGCCGCTGGATCTTGTGCTGTTAAGACCTGTCTTAGTTGTGCTCCGTGAAGACAAAAGAGTGGAGACATGGTATGCATGTGGAATATTATGGGATCGTAGTAATCTTCGGTAGTGACCAACGGTCACAATGAAACCACGTGTAGCAATAGTTTAAATACTTCCTTGTGCTGAAGTTAAGCTGAATTACTAGCGTGTGTACAGTAAGTTGAAATATTTAAGAAATAGCTTGTGTACCATAAGTTGAAATAATTAAGAAATGGCGTGTGCAGGACTTGAAATTAGAGACGAGTACTTCCACGTGGTGAGTACTGTGTGAGTCTCAAACTGTGTATGAGACAAAAGATAAGGAGAAGTACTCGTCCATGGTATCAGTTGAGGACTTGCGTGTGTGATGAATACGTTATTAATATTACTTTGCGTGATATGATTCCGTGTGACGCTAGATTCAAACTCTGAGAGAGAAGCAAGGTGAGTCGGCCGTCTATCCAGCAACGCCACTTGGCTTGCATTGCACAGGAAGACGTGCATATATCTCCAGAGTTCGTAGTAGGAAAGTAGAATTACGAAGTGGGGCAGTGTCGTGTGAAACTGGGATAAATATTAATTGAAGTGGGAAAGCTGAAAGTGATAATGTTGTGACTATTCCCTGTGTAGTATTTCATATTGTAGTGTGGTGTATGTCATGTAATTTGGGTATGTGTGGTTTGCATGGGAGAGTAGCGAGGTAGTTTCAAAAGATTAGTGGGTTATGCTTGTTCCTTCTGTACCGCTCGGTCTGGAGGAAAGTTTCGTGATGATGATTGTGAGAGTCGAAGTGTGAGGTATAATAAAAGATCCACCATCCTATCCAGAAAGTGCACTGTAGCGTTAAATAATTACGAGACCATAATATATTCACCAATGTAAAGCCATGCCCACTGGGAGGAATTTCTCATGTGTTATTGTTGTAGGTTATAGAATTTGTGTGTTCAGGTTAGAGAACTTATCGGAATAAATGAGATAGTGAAAAGAAAAAGATTGGTGGACTTTTCCTTCGAATTGTATGTTGTCATAACGTCCCGAGTTTATAATGTGTGCGCCATTCATATTCAGTGCGGTGGCCATGTGTTGATAAAAGCCGTTAAATAAAAAGGAAAGAAAATGTGGTATTGCCAGTGCGTAGTGAACAGTCAGAGTTCTGTAAATTACTGATAGTCAGATGCGTGTTTCCGTTGCGTATTATTCATACAGGAGGATAATTCGTAACTAAATTGTGAGTACGAGAGTTCATGTTACTCGATAAATAAGAATGAATCCACTCGCTTGGCAGACCACTCATCTTGCAGTCCTGACTGCTTGATGCCACAGTATGAGCAAGGCACGTGGGTGCCTCTCAACGTCAACACCTTGCGAGTGTTGCTTGCTTTCCACATGCTCACGCTAGCCACTGTAACGTCTACGCCAGCAGGACGTACATCACCCCCTGCCTTCTCAGGCCGGTCGGTCAGGGCTGTGCATGTTCAATGCCCTTTGCAGCTTTTCACTGCGCAGCCACCACCGCCCAGGTCTTGACCAGTTGGTTCCGCAATCTGCTGTCTTCCTTCTCTAACTCTTCCACCCGGCCTTCAAGTTTTGCATGAGCAATGGCCCATGCTGCAAGTTCATTTTTGATGATAGACAGAGCCGCCTGGCTCATCTTACCATTTTTCACATTTTGCTCTAAGAGCAGTGAAATTCTGGCGCGCCGATTGCCAATTGAATCGAGTGATTCGTGTGCGTCGAAACGCGCCTCTACTGCGCCTGATCCCTCTCCCCAGGACCAGCTGGGACAGGCAGAAGGTGAAACAGTGACAGTGACAGCATGGGCCATTACTCATGCAAAACTTGAAGGCTGGCTGGAAGAGTTCGAAAAGGAAAACAGCAGATTGCGGAACCAACCGGTCAAGACCTGGGCGGCAGTGGCTGCATAAGCGCCAACCAAGCCAAACACAACTAAAGAGACAATTGACAAAGTAGCCAAGAGATCAGACAGAGTTAGAGAAGGACGTACATGACCCCCTGCCTTCTCACGCCGGTCGGTCAGGATTGTGCATGTTCAATGCCCTTTGCAGCTTTTCACTGGCATTCACATGCCTAAGCACTCAGTCTATGTCGTGGTAAGGCCTGTGTCCACTGTCTGCTGATGTCGTACACCTAACCCACACACTGTACTGAAAGACACACGCTGCAGAGGCCAGTTGACAGTCTGTCACACGGCGGACATTGCATACGTATGCGGACTACCTTCCACATGTTCTCCTGTCGTGCATATTTTGCTGCGTGTATGTGGGCGGACGTAGCGTGTAGTGCCACATAACATACAGGCATGCAAGAATCGTTGAATGCGCAAATGGAGATGGACATAACATTCACTGTCCAAGTTATACAAATTAACAACTGGAAACCCGTTGTTGAGCGGTTGTTAAGGATGGAGCTCAGTCAGTGATGGCGACGATTGGTACGGCTACTAACCGCTTGTTTCAGTGATTCCCACCATACCCACGAACGTGAATGTGCATGTGGGTGTGAAGAGATATGCAACGGTGGCTGGGTGGGACTGTCCCCGGCTGGTGAGGGGCGGCCACCCGGCGTGCTGCCCGCGCACTGCGTGGGCACACGTGCTACGGCCGGCTGGTGGGGCACCCAGTGGCAGGCGCACAGGCCGACGGGCGCGGCTGGCGGCACAGCTGCGCGCTGGCACAACCCCTGCGCAGCACAGTGCGGCCAAAGTCGGTCCTCGAGGACTCGGTGTGAACCGCAGTGGACATCTGCATTGTGCTGGTCCAATTGAGGACTGTGCCCATTGAGGGTGCCGTGATGCCGTCTGCTGCTTGGTCGCCCCAGCGATTCTCGCTGGTGGTTTGTATCGCAGCTTGTGCGCGTGTTGGCGCTTGGGCTGTGCTGGGAGAGTTCGCTTTGGCACCCAAGTCGGGCTTTGCTCTTCTGTGGCGATGGCGTTGGAGCTGCTGGTCACCGTAGGTGGCCATGTGTTGTCTCCCGCCAGCGACGCCACGACAGCCCGCTCCCGGGCCTCTGCCAGCAGCAGCAAGCTCAGTTGGGAACACGGGTGGTCGCACTCAAAGCGTCTGCTCGCCTAACTACGGGCGATTGCGCCTATCTCGAACTCGACCAAGTATTGAGGACGGCGCTGCTCGCCGCTGGGACCTGAGAAGGTTTCGAGGTCTATCGTGCAGAGGAGCTCAGCCTCTTCCTGTTTGCAGAATATTTGAGCAAACGCTTGCATGTTCACGCGGACCCCTTCGACACACATCCGGGCAGCTGGCTGCTCAGCTCAAGTTGCGCAGCTCCCTGGTTGATCCTGCCAGTAGTCATATGCTTGTCTCAAAGAGGAAGCCGTGCATGTCACAGTGCAAGCCGCATTAAGGTGAAACCGCGAATGGCTCATTAAATCCGTTATGATTCCTTAGATCGTACCCAAATTACTTGGATAACTGTGGTAATTCTAGAGCTAATACGTGCAAACAGAGTCTGGTGTGAGGTCGGTTGCTTGACGGCGCGTTCGGCGCTGGCCTTCCCGTTGCTGGCGCGCCGTAAGGCACGGAGGCTCGCACTGGGGCATATCGCTTCCAGTCGGGCGTGCCGCGGCAGTCCTCACACGGCGAAGTGGTGCGTCTATTATAGCCTCTCCTTCCAAAATGGCTCTTTCCGGCTTCCCGTGGTGCCAGATGTTAAGCTCTAAGAGCAGTGAAATTCGGGCGTGCCCATTGCCAATTGAAACTAGTGATTCGTGTGCGTCGAAACGCGCTTCTACTGCGCCTGATCCCCCTCCCCAGGACGATCTGGGACAGGCAGAAGGTGCAACAGTGCCACTGTTTCACCTTCTGCCTATCCCAGCTCGTCCTGGGGAGAGCGATCAGGCGCAGTAGAAGCGCGTTTCGACACACACGAATCACTCGTTTCAATTGGCAATGGGCACGCCAGAATTTCACTGCTCTTAGATAAAAATGTGAAAAATGGTAAGATGAGCCAGGCAGCTCTGTCAATCATCAAAAATGAACTTACAGCATGGGCCATTGCTCATGCAAAACTTGAAGGCCAGGTGGAAGAGTTAGAGAGGGAAAACAGCAGATTGCGGAACCAACCGGTCAAGACCCGGGCGGCGGTGGCTGCGCAAGCCAAACACAACTAAAGAGACAATTGACAAAGTAGCCAAGAGATCAGACACTGCGGTCTTTCTCGGGACTCTGCTTGGGCAAGACACCAGTGTGAAGAAAATTCAGGAGCTATTTACGAAAGCAATCAACCCAGCAAAATACAAAATCAGAATAAAGAGGATTGAACTAAATAAAAATTCGGTAATTGTGGAGGTAGCTTCGGAGGAGGACAAAGACAAGTTACTAAACAACCAAAAACTAAATTCAGTAGTCAAGTGTGAAGAGAAATCCCCTAGTAATCCTCTATAATGTGCCCACCATAATGACTGATGAGGAACTTACAAACACAATAAGAGAGCAAAACTTTGATAACGTAAATGGGGAAGAATTTAAAAACAGTTTCAAATTAAGATTCAAGACGGGGCCTCGGAGGCGTGATGTTGTTCATCACGTTGCCGAGGTCACGGCACCAATGTGGAGAAAGATCACGGCAATGGGCAGATTATACGTCGGCTTCCATTCGGTCGACGTCAGGGATTACATCGTGGTATCTCACTGTCACAACTGTGGTGACCTGGACCATATTCTAAGACTTTGTACCAGGGAGGCGACTTGTACGAAGTGTGGCACAAACGAACATAACCGCAAAGACTGCAAAGCAGCAGTGGTCTGCATTCCCTGCAAAAGTCGCGGAAAAAAGTCATGTGAAGCCACGGGACGTAATTGCCCAACATATCGAATGCATGAGCAACGATTGATCTCTAGAATCGATTATGGCTGATCACAGCCCACAAAACAGGATGCCAAAGCGCAAATCCCCGAGCAAGAGGAGGCAGGACGCTATGAGGGCAACCAGATTTAAGAACTTCTTGACGGCGCTCTTGGGCGCCACTAACACAGAAGTAATAGAGAAGGCCATCCAAACAGAGCCTTACATGATTGACAGCAGTATACAGACAGATCTCCCCGCAATGGGCATAGATCCCGCCCCTCAACGCCGGGGAATCAAGCTGACAGTCCATCTGAAGTGGCAAGGGCATCCTATGACTGTAACAATCCCAACTGGAAATCAATCTAAAGAAACTCAACCTATTCAAGACAATGCAGTCACAAGTACAAATCTGAAGTCCACAACACAGATTGCCATCTGTGGACCCAGTAAGGGTACCTCAATATCGAGTACATGATGCAACTGGCTAGGTTGGAAGAGCCGATTACCCTGGCCACTGCCTTACGACATGTGGTCCGGGTAGGACATGAAGAGGGTAGGAAGGTAACCATCTCGGTAATGGAGGCTGTGGACAGAATCCAGCTAAAGTCAGTGAATCTCCCCACTGATTTCGGAGCCCTGCGGGACCTGCTAAAGAAAGTCTTTGAGAGACGTGAGAAGTTCGACCTCCAGGACATTTACGAACAGACTGTACTGGCAAATGGACGAATTGCTTTCTACTGAGTAAGACCTGGCCAGACGAACACATGGACACATACTTCCCATGACGACTGAAATAACAATTGGACAATTAAACACGCACAATAGCCGACTTGTGATGCAGGAGCTCCGTAAAGAGGTGGAGGAGAGGAGACTGGATGTGCTCTGCTTACAGGAGCCGTACTCCCAAGCTGGAAAAATAGCTTTCGCTGCCGCAACATGGCAAATTGTCAGGAGAGGCGAGAACCCAAGAGTGGCAATAGTAGTTACAAATAAACTTCTGAGGGTCACCACGCTCTCACAATTTACAACTAGTCACAGCAACGTCGTGGAGCTTCAGTCCCCAGTGGGAGTAATTATTCTTATAAACACGTACTTCCAATATGGAGAAGAGATTGAGCAGCATTTAGCACATATGACAAGAGTTACCACGGCGTTGCGGGGACGGACGATTAGTCATAACAGCTGACATTAATGAAAAATCCCCCCCGTCGTACAGTGGCACCAGAGATGCAAACGGGGACAAAGTGGAAGAGTTTATCATGGCATCACAGCTCGTGGTGGCCAACAAGCCGGGCAATCCTACGCAGCAGGAGGAGGACAGGGCACGAACATAGACGTAACCCTAACATCTCCTAACGCAGCAAACCTCATACAAAGCTGGAAAGTCGTGAGCAATGCCACCACGAGTGACCAAAATTTAATAACGTTCACTTTGGGTGAAATGGAGTGCCGCTGGACCATGGGGTGGGAAGTACAATTCAATTATAACAAAGCGGATTGGGAACGCCTAGAAAGGGAGTGCGACATTCCTGCCTTACCGGAAGGTGACGTACATCAAGACATAGATGTGAACGAAAGAGCTGAGGAACTGGTAGGCGCAGTACACAGAGCGGAGAGGGCCGCTGTACCAACCAGGACGAAGGCCATGGCGGCCTCACCGTCACCATGGTCGGCCGAATTAGACGAATTACGTCAGTCTGTCAGGAGGCTAAGGAGGAACTACCAGCACAGTGTCGTCTGGCTGGAAAGGCAAAGATGGCAGTTGCAATATAGGGAGGCCAAGCAGAGATTTCAGAATGAACTACGCGAAGTAAGAATGTGTAGCTGGGAGAGCTACGTGTTGAACCAGTTGGATTTAGACCCGTAGGGTCTCCCCTAGAAATTAGTGAGGGAAAAAATCCGCTCTCCCCTGGAGCTATCAACAGTCAGGCAGGGGGACAGGATGACGGAATCTTGGCAGGAGACTGCAGAGGTCCTTCTCCAGTCCCTGCTGCCTGACGACAATGCTTATGGAGAAACTGTAAGCCAGCAGCAACTGCCAGACCTAGAAGAATACAACAACGACACGGCAGTCTACCCCTTCTCGGAAGGGGAGGTGGCTGCACAAATAAGATCCCTAAAAAGAGGGAAAGCTCCAGGATCAGACGGCATTGTGGCTGAGGTGGTGCAATTTCTGGCACCCCAGCTAATCGCGCCGCTAACTCACCTCTTTAACGAGTGCCTCAGACAAAGGAAGTTCCCCAAGAGGCGGAAAACCACGAACGTGGTCATAATTAAAAAGGGACCAGAAAAAGACCTGGCCGAAGTCAAATCATACAGGCCTATTTGTCTGTTAGACCTGTTCGGGAAGCTTCTGGAAAATCTGCTGGCTGACAGATTGACAGCTCACTGGGTGCTGTGCAGGATGAGCGACAGACAGTTCGGCTTCAGGCCGGGGCGGTTGGCATCTGACGCTATTGCTCTGGCGGCTGAGGTCTTTGGCTCAACCCCACGTAAGTACATCGTAGCCATCATGGTGGATATCAGTGGCGCCTTCGATAACCTGTGGTGGCCTTCGCTCTTCTCCTGTCTGCGGGAGAAAGACTGTCCAGAGCCGCTATATGGGTGTCTGAGGAGCTATTGTAAGGATTGGGAGGTATGGCTATCATCCCCTAGCGGGAGAATTGGGAAAGTAATTACCAAAGGGCATCCCCTGGGCTCTGTCCTGGGACCCCTTTTCTGGGACATCTATGTGGAACCATTGCTAGACAGACTACAGCAAAGTGAAGAAGTGATAGAGGTGATAGCCTACGCAGATGACCTCCTCGTTCTGGTCGGCGCTCGCAGCCGAGAAGACACCGAACCAAAGATCGAAAGGGCCATAGAGAAACTGCACCAATGGTGCCAAAATACGAAGATGAAAATATCTCCAAGTAAATCTACATACTTACTGCTAAAAGGTCAGCTAATCAGGAATCTCACTGTTAGAATCGATGGCTCACCAGTTCTTCGGTGACAGGAGACGCGATACTTGGGAGTCGTAATTGACGAGAGATGGAACTTTGGGAAACACATAGAAACTGTAACCCAGAGAGCTCTCCAACTATTAAACAATCTCATTTCCATTGGACATAAAAGATTTCACCTCCCTCCTCATCTCATAAAACTTTATCACAATAGCATTCTAACCTCAGTAGTGGGTTACGGCTCAGGAGTCTGGGCGCACAGGCTCACGTGGGTCGTGCCCACCATGACCATGAGAAGAGTCCAAAGAACCATGATTTTAAGATCTGTGGGTGCCTACAGAACATCACCGGGGGGAGCTCTATTAGTCATAATGGGGCTCTGCCCACTAGATATCAAGATACGTGAGCAAGCGGCATGGTACTGGGCCAAAAGGAACAGGGAAAAAATAATAGAGATCATGGGTGTGAGGTGGAGAATAAGAGAGAAATACGAAATAGAGGGGAGGAACTTTGGCAGAGGGCTTGGGAAGAAGAAGAAACGTGAGGAAGAACCTTCCAGTTCCTACCTGACGTAAAAGAGCGTGGGGGCATGAAATATTTTGAACCCACATGAGGACTTATTCACTTTCTATTTTTTTAAATTTTTCTTTATTATCTATGTCAGTTTGGGAAAAGGGCAACCCCCGAGTGTGACTGTGGCGCGGCAGAGGGAACTCCCGACCATGTGGTTTTCGAGTGCCCTCTCTTCAATGATGTCGCGACAACACTCCGAGACAGACTTCCGAACAATGACACATACCATCTACTTAGACAAGAAGACACTTTTCACACTTTGAATGCTCTGGCAGATGAGGTATCACGGAAAGTGTTAACAGAATACCTGAGGGACCAAGAATAGGTACCAATTCATAGACCAACCAATTGAGACCAGATCCCATTCCCATACCGCCTGTGCCTGGAATGGCCCAAATCCATCAGTTAGAAACTGCCACATACGGGATTAGGGGGGGGGGGGGGGTCAAGACCAACGATTATGACTAAAGCACTGATTATGACGTAGGTTAAGTAGTATTTTGTAGGACTTAGATTTAGGACATTAACTTAGGAAACTGGAGTGAATACCAACTTTGGCCAGCCCAGTGCCAGGGGCATGCTCCACGGGGTTAACTCGTGGAGCCTGGCTATTCCAAGTAGGTCTGTACTTTACTGGCACACCTGTGACGCTGCAGTTAGTAGTTATTCTAGGTTAGATACTTAACAAGTAGGTTAATTAGTAGTTTAAACTGTAGTTTCACTAACAACTGGAACATTAAGCTGCATTATAGCCCAATTAGTGGCCCACTAATCATGTTAGGAGGTGGGTTAATATGTATAACTAGTATTGTTTGTGGAAATAAAGAAAAAAAAAAACAGTCTGGTATGAGGTCGGTCGCTTGACGGCGCGTTCGGTGTGGTTTTGCCCGTTGCCGGCGTGCCGTAAGGCAAGGAGGCTCGCACTAGGGCGTATCGCTTCTAGTTGGGCGTGCTGTGGCAGTCCTCACAAGGGGAAGTGATGCGTCTCTCACAGCCTCTCCTTGCCAAGTGGCTATTTCCGCCTTCCCGTGGTGCCAGACGTTAAGCTCGTCATTCTGCCTTGCGACAAAAGGGAGAGCTGTGAGCCAACCTGATGCGAAAGCGAAGTGTGCGTGGCACAGGGCGAGCTGTGTCGAGGGACCGAACATCAGTCCCTTTCTGTTCGCAGGACACAGACGAGCAGGTGCTTTGCATGCCGGGGACTTCATTTCTCGGCGTGGGATCTCTGCCATGCCCAAGATGTGGTGACATCGCCTGGGCCGTGTTAGATGGGTCCAGACCGCTGAACGATTGGGTGACCAGCCCACCACCTGAGTAGGAGTGGGTCCTTGGCCCAGAGGTGGAAGCTCGGGGTAGTAATTGGTGAAGGGCGAGAGGTGCATCCGTCTCTCCGGAGCGCAGGATGCAGTTGCCGAGGAGCGTCGGGTGAAATCGTCGAAGACGGAGCCACCGATGGGGACCAGTGCGCTGGTAATGGCGCGGTGAACCCTGCAGTTGGAGAGTGCCCTTGGCTTTGGGGCGAGGCCAGTGGGGTGAGCTACCTTCTTGTCCCCACTCCCCCCATGCCTAAGGAGCCGCTCAGGGGCAAGAGACAGGCTCCCACCTTTTTTATCACTAGTTACAATCATGGCGTTTAATGAAATGAGTGATTTGAGTACGCTTTCGAGGGCTTCTTTTGCGCCTGATCCCTCTCCAGAGGACGAGGTGGGACAGGCAGAGGAGGATGAAACGGTGATGAAAAGACATGCAAAAATCACTTTGCTCTTGGAGCAAAGTATCAAAAATGGAATAATAAGTCAAGGGGCATTGTCTCAAATTAAAAATGAATTGGCTGCATGGGCTATTGCCCACGCAAAACTGGAAGGCGGTGTGGATGAGTTGGATAGGGAGAATATCAGATTGTGGAGACAACAACCTACCAAGACCTGGGCGTTTGTGGCTAAGCCGAGTAACACCAAAGATACCATTGACAGGGTGACCAAATGCAAGACACAGCAGTCTTTCTCAGGACCCTGCCTGGGCAGGACACGAGTGTCAAGAGAATACAAGAACTACTAACAACCACAATTGACCCCGTCAAGGACAAAATAAAAACAAAAAGAGTCAAACCAAGCAGAAACTCAGTTATTGTTGAAGTAGCCTCTGAAGAAGATAACGATAAATTGCTAAACAATACGAAATTAAATGCGGTGGTCAAATGTGAGCCACCGAAGGAAAGGAATCCTTTATTCATATTGTATGACGTTCCCACAGTAACGACGAAAGAAGAATTGTGTGAAACAATAAGAAAACAAAATTTCGAGGAAATGAATTAGGAGGACTTTAAAAATGGCTTTAAGCTAAGATTCAAGATGGGTCCTCGGGACTGCGATGTTGTACATCACGTTGCCGAGGTCTCCACATCAATGTGGAAACAAATCACAGCTATGGGCAGATTATACGTGGGCTTCCACGCAATTAATACTAGAGATAATATCGTGGTACCTCGTTGTCACAACTGCAGTGACTTGGACCACATTCTGAGGCAATGCACCAGGGGGTCGGCCTGCTCCAAGTGTGGTCAGAGTGGTCACACTCGAAAGGAATGTAAGGCCACAGGAGTCTACATTCCCTGTAAAGGTCGTGGCAAAAAGTCTTGTGGAGCCACAGGACGGAACTGCCCTACTTACAGGATGCTCGAACAAAGATTAATTTCGAGAATTGATTATGACTGAAATTGGAATACCGAACAGGATGCCAAAGCGTAAATCCCCGAGCAAAAGGAGGAGGAATGCTGTGAGGGCAAGCAAATTTAGGGAATTCCTGAAGTCGCTCTCGAGCGCTAACAAAACAACAACAGTCAACAAATCTATTCAAACGGAGTTCCTCACAAAGGAAATTGGTATTCAGACATAGTTCCCCTCAATGGTCACAGCACCCTCCTCTGAAAGCTGGGGTACGATGCCGATTAAAGGTCAAAAACGGCAAGGGCATCCTGTAGTAGCGGTAGATAAAGCTGTACATCAACCAGTACAAGAAAACATAATAAACAGCTCCACTACAAATTCCGCCACACAAGACACCCCAGTAGTTAGGTTGCCACCTGTCGATTCGGTGAGGGTGTACCCGAATCTCGAGTACACCATGCAGCTGGTTAGGCTGGAGAAGCCGACTACCCTGACCACTGCCTTACGACATGTGGTCCGCGTGGGACATGAGAATGGACGAAGGGTAACCTTCTCGGTGATGGAGGCTGTAGATGGGAATACAGCTAAAGTAGGTAAACCTCCCCACTGACTTCAGAGCCCTGCGAGACCTGCTTAAAAAAGTTTTCGAAAGACGTGGAGAAAAATTTGTTCTAGATGAAATCTATCGACAATCAGTTATGGCAAATGGACGACTTACATATGACTGGAACAAAACCTGGCTGAACGACCATATACACACCTACTTTCCATGACGACCAAAATAACAATCGGCCAACTTAACACTCAAAACAGTTGACTGGCGATGCAGGAGCTCCGCAGGGAAGTGGAGGAGACGAGACTGGATTTAATCTGCTTGCAGGAGCCGTACTCTCTAGCTGGAAAAGTTACATTCACTGCTGCAACATGGCAAACCGTCAGTAGTGGGGATAACCCAAAAGCGGCAATTTTAGTAGTTAATACAACACTACGTGTAACATCCTTGTCACAATACATCAACTGTCACTGCAACTTCGTAGAAATAATCTCCTGCTGGAATTGTAATTCTCATCAGTATGTACTTTCAGTACCGAGACAGTATCGAGCAGCACTTAAATCATCTAATGAGAGTAGCCACAGCATTGCGAGGATGCAAAAGCATTATAACTGCTCACATAAACGCTAAAACCTCCCTGTGGTACAGTGACACAAGGGACGAAAATGGTGAAAAAGTGGAAGAGATGATTGCCTGTCCAACTTGTGGTGGCAAATAGGCCCAGTAATCCTCCCACCTACGTGGTGGGGAGGGGGCGGGGCACAAACATTGACGTGACGCTGGTCACGCCGAATGCTGCTAACATGCTGCGAGATTGGAAAGTGGTAGACAATGCCACCTCTAGTCATCATAATCTAATCACCTTCATTCTAGGAGACAGAGAGTGCCACTGGGCCATGGGGTGGGTAGTGGAAATCAACTTTAGAAAAACAGATTGGGAGCGCCTAGCTAGAGAGTACGACATTCCCCCATTACCAGACGGTAACGCACAACCAGATTTTGACGTAGACAACAGGGCCGAGGAGCTGGTGTGTGCAGTAACAAGGGCGATCAAAGCGGCTGTAGCAACTAGGAGGAGGGCCATGGTGGCCTTACCGTCACCATGGTCAGCCGAACTACAGGAATTGCGTCAGTCTGTCAGAAGGATGAGGATGCACTACCAGCGCAGTGTCGATTGGTGGGAGAAGCAAAGATGGTTGTTGCTCTACTGGGACCCAAAGTAAAACTTTCAGAAGGAGTTACAGACGACTAGGATGCGAAGTTGGGAAACGTTTGTAACGAATCAGCTGGCCTTGGACGCTTGGGGGGTGCGCTATAAATTGGCAAGGGAGCAGATCCGTTCCCCAATGATGATATCAACGATCAGGCACGGTGGCAGGATGACGGAATCGTGGCAGGAAACTGCTGAGGTCCTCCTCGGATTCCTGCTGATTGATGATGATAGGAATGAAGATACTGAAGGCCAGCAACAGCTACGAAATGAATATCTTGCTAGGTATGAAAATGGTGGAGCAGTCCTCCCCTTCTCTGAGGAGGAGGTTGCTGCTCTCATCAAGTCAATAAAAAGAGCAAAAGCCCCTGGGCCTGATGGCATTGTGGCAGAGGTAGTGCAGTTTTTAGCCCCACAGCTAGTTGCACCACTTACACATTTATTCAATAAATGCCTCAGGAAGGGCCGATTTCCGAAGATCTGGAAAGTTGCAAACGTAGTAATTATCAAGAAAGGCCCTGAGAAAGACCCTTCTGAGGCCAAATAAAACAGACCCATTTGTCTGCAGCTAAGCCCTGTGCAAGTATGTTGATGGCATCATGGTGGACATCAGTGGCGCCTTTGACAACCTGTGGTGGCCTTCGCTCTTCCCCTGCCTGTGGGAGAAAGAGTGTCCAGGGCACCTATACAGCTGTGAGGAGCTATTGTGAGGATTGGGAGGTCTGTCTATCATCCCCTAGCGGGAAAGTCGGGAAAACTATTACAAAGGGATGCCCCCAGGGTTCCGTGTTGGGTACCCTTTTCTGGGACATCCACATGGAGCCACTTCTGGACAGCTTGCAACAGAGCAAAGAGGTGCTAGATGTGAAAGCCTACGTTGATGACCTCCTCCTATTGGTCGGTGGCCGAAGTTGCGAGGATATAGAACCAAAGATAGAGAGGGATATGGCAAAACTATAACTGTGGTGCCGTAACACTAAGATGACCGTTTCACCCACTAAATAAACTTACCTTTTACTAAAAGGTCAGCTAATTAGAAATTCAACCGTGAGAATCGAGGGCACACCAGTTCTTTGGAGACGGGAGACATGTTACTTGGGAATCATCATCGATGAAAGGTGGAACTTCGGTAGGCACATTGAAACTGTAACCCAGAAAGCTTTACAAGTATTAAATAACCTCATCTGATAAAATTATATCATAACAGCATATTAACGTCAATAGTGGGTTATGGCTCGGGAGTCTGTCCACACAGGCTCACCAGGGTGGTGCCCAGCATGACAGTGAGAAGGATACAAAGAAACATGTTACTAAGATCTATGGGGGCTTATATAACATCCCCAGGGGTGCCCTGTTAGTCATAATGGGACTCTGTCCACTGGGCATCAAAATCAGAGAGCAGGCCGCATGGTACTGGGATAAGAAAAACAACATCACAAAAATAGAAGAAATTATGGGAGCACCTGTTAGGGATAAGGGTGAGATAACGAGGAGGAGTGAAGATTTATGGCAGGAGTTATGGGAAAAGGGGAGAAGGACTTCTCAGTTGTTACCAAATGTGAGGGAGACAATGGGAATGAAATATTTTGAGCCGACTCAGGGATTGTTCCACTTCCTCACTGGTCATGACCCCTATCCGACATACCTATGTCGGTTTGGGAAGAGGGCGACACCCGCATGTGACTGAGGCGCATCGTAGGGTACTTGTGACCATGTGGTTTACTATTGCCCCCTTTTCGATGATGTAGCAGCCACACTATGAAAACAACTGTCGAGTAACAATACTTACGACCTACTGAGACAAGAAGAGACTTTTCAAACACTAAATACATTAGCCAACGAGGTATTACGAAAAGTATTGACAATGTTCTTCAGAGACTTTCGTGACTAGTTGCTTATCACCAATTGCGTCCAGCACCCCGATCCCGTACCGCCAGTTCGTGGATAGGTTGACTAAACAGTTGGAATCCGCCACGTGGAAGACTAGGGGGACTGGGGTGATCTATCTCACGGATTTGACACATGCACCGGATATGACGTAGATTAGTTAGTAGTTTAGCACAATAGGATAGGATATTAGACTAGGAACCTGCAGTGACAATAAAATCCTTGCCTGCTTTGTATCAGGGGCACGCTCATCGGGATTAGCTAGATGAGCAAGGCACTCAAGTTTGGTTTATACTAACACTGGCGCACATGTAACGCTGCAGGCAGTTAACACTAATCACCAGTAGTCATTAGAAAGTAATGCTAACATTAGAAATAGTCTGCCCATTAACACAAGTAATACTGTCTGTAGTCTTACAAACTAATATGAAGTAGCTGCAATTGTAAATAACATTGTAGAATATTAAGAACCACTAATCATTAAGGTGGTGGGTTATCCTTATGTAATTATTATGATTCGAAATAAAGAATTTCTTTTTCAAAAAAAGGAAAAAACAGCGTCCAGACCAGAGATGGAAGGGACGCTTTTATTAGATCAAAACCAATCGGTCGACTCGTCCAGTCCATTTGCCTTGGTGACTCTGAATAACTTTGGGCTGATCGCACGGTCCTCATACCGGCGACGCATCTTTCAAATGTCTGCCTTATCAACTGTCGATGGTAGGTTCTGGGCCTATCATGGTCGTAACGGGTAATGGGGAATCAGGGTTCGATTCCAGAAAGAGAGCCCGACAAATGGCTACCACATCCAAGGAAGGCAGCAGGTGCCCAAATTACCCACTCCTGGCACAGGGAGGTAGTGACGAAAAATAACGATACAGGACTCATCTGAGGCTCTGTAATGAGTACCCTTTAAATCCTTTAACGAGTATCTGTTGGAGGGCAAGTCTGCCGCCAGCAGCCTTGGTAATTCCAGCTCCAATAGCATATATTAAAGTTGTTGCAGTTAAAAGCTCGTAGTTGGATTTGTGTCCCATGCTGATGGTTCACCACCCGTCGGTGTTTAACTGGCATGTATCATGGGACGTCCTGCCAGTGGGGCGAGGTGAAGGGGTTCGACCGCCTCGCGCGTCCCGAGGCGGATCCCGTTGATATCCTACCAGGGTGCTCTTTATTGAGTGTGTTGGTGGACCGGCACGTTTACATTGAACAAATTTGAGTGCTTAAAGCAGGCAAGCCCGCCTGAATACTGTGTGCATGGAATGGGACCTCGGTTTTATTTCGTTGGTTTTCGGAACACGAGGTAATGATTAATAGGGACAGATGAGGGGATTTCGTATTGCGACGTTAGAGGTGAAATTCATTGATCGTCGCAAGACGAACAGAAGCGAAAGCATTTGCCAAGGATGTCTTCATTAATCAAGAACGAAAGTTAGAGGTTCGAAGGCGATCACATACCGCCCCAGTTCTAACCATAAACGATGCCAGCCAGCGATCCGCCGCAGTTCCTCTGATGACTCGGCGGGCAGCCTCTGGGAAACCAAAGCTTTTGGGATCCGGGGGAAGTATTGTTGCAAAGCTGAAACTTAAAGGAATTCACGGAAGAGCACCACCACGAGTGGAGCCTGAGGCTTAATTTGACTCAACACAGGAAACCTCACCAGGCCCAGACACTGGAAGGATTGACAGATTGACAGCTCTTTCTTGATTCAACGGGTGGTCGTGCATAGCCATTCATACTTGGTGGAGCGATTTGTCTGGTTAATTCCGATAACGAACGAGATTCTAGCCTGCTAACTAGTCGCATGACATCCTTCATGCTGTCAGCGATTACTTTTCTTCTGAGAGGGACAGGCGGCTTCTAGCCGCACGAGATTGAGCAATAACAGGTCTGTGATGCCCTTAGATGTTCTGGGCCGCACGCGCACTACACTGGAGCAATCAGCGTGTCTTCCTAGGCCGAAAGGTCGGAGTTACCCGCTGAACCTCCTTCGTGCTAGGGACTCGGGCCTGCAATTGTTTCCCATGAATGAGGAATTCCCAGTAAGCGCGAGTCATAAACTTGTGTTGATTACGTCACTGCCCTTTGTACACAGCGCCCGTCGCTACTACCGATTGAATGATTTAGTGAGGTCTTCAGACTGGTACGCAGCATCGACTCTGTCGTTGCCGATGGTACTGGAAAGATGACCAAACTTGATCATATAGAGGAAGTAAAACTCGTAACAAGGTTTCCGTAGGTGAAACTGCGGAAGGGTCATTACCGACTAGACTGCATGTCTTTTGATGTGCGTGTCGTGTCGCGTAACACGCTACCTCTACGGCTCGCAGTAGCTGTGAGCCACGTGTGAAACCACGTGTGCTTCTCAAAACTAACGGAAATGTTATGTGGTACCAGCGCTGAAGCTCAGGAGTGGCAGGCCTGCGGCACCTGGCGCCTAGCGCCCGTTTTGAATGACTTTGGCCCGAGTACCTGTCTGCTCTGTTGTGGAGCCATACAACGCCCTTCGGCCATGAGGCCGTTGGACAAAACACTGGAACAGGGGCCGTCAAACGCCTCAGTCCAGCCTATGCAACTGTTTTGAAAAAGACAGTGGAAACTAAAGAAGATCACCTAGGACGGTGGATCACTCGGCTCGTGGGTCGATGACGAATGTAGCAAATTATGCACTGACACATGAACTGCAGTACACATGAACATCGACGTTTCTAACGCACATTGCGGTCCATGGATTCCGTTCCCGGGCCATGTCTCTCTGAGGGTCGGCTATGTATACTGAAGCATGCGGCCTTTGCCCAGCGTTGGAGATCTGGGAGTGTCATGGCAGCCTGTGGAGCTTCTGCATCACCTTAAACGTGCGATGAGCGCCCGTCGCCTGGCGGTCCGCATACCGGTACTGTCTCGGTAGTGTGCACAGCTGGCTGGCAGTGCGGTGTGCGACACCTTGTACAACAACCTCAGAGCAGGCGAGACTACCGGCTGAATTTAAGCATATTACTAAGCGGAGGAAAAGAAATTAACGAGGAATCCCCCAGTAGCGCCAAGCGAACAGGCAATAGTCCAGCACCGAACCCCGTAGGCTGCTGCCTGTCATGGCATGTGGTGTTTGAGAGGCTCCACTACCCCGACGCCTCTTGCTGAGCCCAAGTCCACTTGAATGAGGCCACGGACTGTACAGGGTGCCAGGCCCGAAAGTGGCCAGTGCTAGCATAGCCGGGACCTCTCCTTCGAGTTGGGTTGCTAGAGAGTGTAGCTCCAAGTGGGTGGTAAACTCCATCTGACACTAAATATGACCACGAGACCGATAGCGAACAAGTACCATAAGGGAAAGTTAAAAAGAGAGTTGAAAAGTACATCAAACCGTTCTGGGGTAAACATGAGTAGTCCAAAAGTTCGAACGGGTGAGATTCATGCCCATCCAGCCACTGGCCCCTGCCCTCGTCAGATGGGGCCGGTGGCCTGTGTGGAGCAATCTGCAGTGGGGTTGTGTCCGTTTGCCTTTCCACTCGCCGCAGGGTGCAATGTGCCACAGTTCTAGCCTAATAGCACGGCGAGACCCGCTGGGTGCCAGCCTATGGCCCAGGTGCGCAACCTGTCCTTCTGCAGACCTCGGTTCGCGTCTGTTGGCAGAGACCCAGTGTCCTGGCTGCTGCGGTAGGTTTAGAGGAGTCAATTCGCCCCTTTGGGCGCTCAGGCCCCCAGCAACCATGCGGAGTTCTTCATGGATAATGGACCTACCTGGCCCGGGCCCTGGACTAGCACCGCTGTTGGCTCGGGATGCTCTCAGGCGGAATAATCGCTCCCGTCAGCGGCGCTTCAGTTTTGGATAATGTCACGACCTGTCTTTAAACATGTACCAAGGAGTCATTAGGCAGTACAAAACCTAAAGGCGTAATGAAATTGAAAGTGTCACCTTGCACCGGCCGAGGGGGATGGGGCTTCCCTGCCCTTCACGGAGTGGCGGCCTCTGCAGTCTAGGGGCGTCTCGTCCTCATTGCGAGGTGAGGCGCACCTAGAGCCTACATGATGGGACCCGAAAGATGGTGAACTATGCCTGGCCAGGACGAAGTCAGGGTAAACCCTGATGGAGGCCCATAGGGATTCTGACGTGTAAATCGATCGTTGGAACTGGGTATAGGGGCGAGAGACTAATTGAACCATCTAGTAGCTGGATCCGTCAAAAGTTTCCCTCAGGATAGCTGGTGCTCGTACGAGTCTCATCTGGTAAAGCGAATGATTAGAGGCCTTGGGGCCGAAACGACCTCAAACTATTCTCGAACTTTAAATGGGTGAGATCTCTGGCTTGCTTGATATGCTGAAGCTGCAAGCAAAACGACTCGGATCGGAGTTTCAAGTGGGTCACTTTTGGTGAGCAGAACTGGCGCTGTGGGATGAACCAAACGCCGACACTCATGGGAAACCATGAAAGGCGTTGGTTGCTTAAGACAGCAGGACGGTGGCCATGGAAGTCTGAATCCACTAACGAGTGTGTAACAACTCACTTGCCGAAGCAAGTAGCCCTGAAAATGGATGGTGCTGAAGCGTCGTGCCTATACTCAGCCATTAGTCTGGCAGTCATGGCCGGACCTTGCGGCCGGCCGCGAAGCTCTGATGAATAGGTGGGTCACGGCAGTGGGTTCAGAAGTGTCCTTGCATGAGCCTGCCTGGAGCCTCCGTTGGTGCTGATCTTGGTGGTAGTAGCAAAAACTGCAGCAAGGCCCTGGAGGGCTGACGCGGAGAAGGGTTTCGTGTGAACTGCCGTTGCACACGAGTCAGTCTTTCCTAAACCCTAGGAGAGATCCAGTGTTGATGGGGGCTGTCATAGCATGATGCCCTTCGTGCTGGCTCCCTTTGGGCGAAGGGGAGACCAGTTCCTATTCCAGAACCGATACAAGTCAGGCCCCTCTTTTAGAGATGCTCATTGGGGTAACCCAAAAGGACTTGAAGACTCTGTTGGGAGATCGGGGAAGAGTTTTCTTCTCTGCATGAGCGTCCGAATTCCCTGGAATCATCTAGCAGGGAGATAGCGTTTGGACCGCGAAGATCACCACAGTTGCGGCGGTGTCGCGATCCTTCCCTCGGACCTTGAAAGTCCAGGAGAGGGCCATGTGGAGGTGTCGCGCCGGTTCGTACCTATATCCGCAGCAGGTCTCCAAGGTAAAGAGCCTCTAGTCGATAGAATAATGTAGGTAAGGGAAGTCGGCAAATTGGATCCGTAACTTCAGGATAAGGATTGGCTCTGAAGATCAGGGCGTGTTGGTCTTGGTCAGGAAGTGGGTCAGCACTAACGTGCCGGGCCTGGGGGAGGTGAGTGCCGTAGAGGTACCAGTATGTGTGGGCGTGTAGCAAGGGCGTGGTCTACTCTCGCCATTGGTCGGCCTCGTGCTGGCTGGCAGTGCAGGATGCGCGCGCCTGCTCGGCGTTCATGCCCCGGTGCTTCAACCTGCATGCAGGATCCGAGCTCGGTCCCGTGCCTTGGCATCCCATGGATCTTCCTTGCTGCGATGCCGCATCCGCCTTAATGTGCTCCTCTGGTGGCGCGCGAGTGCATGGATTCTCTTCGGCTGCCATTCAATGATCAACTCAGAACTGGTACGGACTGGGGGAATCCGACTGTCTAATTTAAACAAAGAATTGCGATGGCCCTAGCAGGTATTGACGCAATGTGATTTCTGCTCAGTGCTCTGAATGTCACTGGAAATAAATTCCAGCAAGCACAGGTAAACAGTGGGAGTAACAATGACTCTCTTAATGCTCACATGATGCGTCATATGTGGATCCTCTCAATACACTCCTTAGCATGCTTCCAATGTCAAGTGGATGATGGTTCACTTATCCTCTCAGTGGGAAATCCTAGCTGTGGCCTTCATGTGGCTGGAGCTGTGAGGGGAGCCAAGGTAAGGCACATAATTCTGTACCTCCTCCGAGCTTCCTGACCGTCAGAGCAGGGTGAACTTATCGGGGCTTGGGGGTTGCCTGCCCCTCTGCCTCTTGTTTGAGCTGGCCCCTACATACAGAATAGAACAGGTAGCGGTCCTCCCATTGAAGGTGCCACCCCAGTTGTTGGGCCACCATCTGAGGCCGCCAGCCTGGGTTGAGTCGCCATGCCTGCCTTTCAATGCCCAGAGTGCTATCAGAGCTTCGGCACCAAGACTGGTCTTTGTGTGCACCGTCGCAGGGCTGAACCTGATGCAGACAATGCAGGCATCAACATCCAGAGGACGATGGCCAGGTGGTCTAATGAAGAAGTTCTACGCCTGGCCCATGCTGAAGCAGTGCTGACACTTGAGGGCACCCGGTACCTAAACCAAGAGTAAGTGAAGACCTTCCCACACCACTCACTTGAATCCATCACGTGTCAGCGTCGTGTGGAAGCTTACAGGAGCCAGGTTGCCAAGTTCGTTGCTGCCCTCTCTGGTGCTGCAGGGCGATCACGCACATTAGATGCTGCTGCACTGATTGCGGAGACATCCGCAACTTCCACAACCTCACCGTCAGCTAATGATCCTGTCGACCAGGCTGTCTGGTCTACTTTAGCAGCCTTACCATCATCGGGTCCAAAGCATCGCTTGGTAGACGACATCTTGGTGCTGGGACCAACTGCATCAAGGCATGTCATCATGGGCAAGCTGCCACCTGCCGTTGATGCCATAGGTAGCAAGGAGGCGTCCCACAACCCTGTCGCCCCCAAGCAGATGTCCCAGCCACCAGAGCGTAAACGTGCTGGGTGCAGGTGGGAGTATTCTGTCTGCCAGTGTGACTTCTCCAAGAATGCGGCGTGGTGCATTAATGGCCTTCTAAACGGTACACTCCTTCATCCAACCACAAGCTATTCCTGGTTAGGTTGATTTCTGGAAGGATCTTTTCACCCAGCGTCCACCTGGCCGAGTGGAATGTCTAGCTTGTCGGCTGTTACTGTCCCGCGCCGAGGTGCCCTTTCAACAGCTATGGGCGCTCGTCATGTTGGAGGACGTCGCTGCAGCGCTCCCACCACCTCGTTTCGCCATGGGCCCTGATGGACTCACACCTGCCCAGCTTCGCCGTCTTCCCCGTGAGGTCCTCTTGAAAGTGTTAAACCTTTTCCTTTTGACCCGCCGCCTCCCACCCCGACTCCTCCAGGCCTGTACCTTCCTGCTGCCCAAGAAGGCCGCCTCAGCATCCCCCGCTGACTTCCGCCCGATCACAGTGTGCTCAGTCCTCACCAGGATCGGCTGATACAGACCTGTGTGTTGGATGTGTGTCAGCGGGCCTTCCTTCCTCAGGATGGGATGCTGCACAATTCATTCTTGTTGGACCTAGCGATGACTCAGGCCAGAGTGAGCTGTAGTTCCTTCTATGTCACGTCCCTGGATGTGTCCAACGCATTCGACTCTCTGGACCATGGTGCCCTGAGGGCACATGGTCTGCTTGACGAGTTCATTGGATACATCCTGGGATGCTATGAGGATGGAGCGACGGTGATCTCTCGTCCAGGGAAGTCGCTGGGTCCAATGCGGCCCTCAAAGGGCGTTCAGCAGGGCGATCCTCTTTCCCCTATCCTGTTTAACCTTTCTCTGGACCTCATGCTTGCTCGCCTCCCTGATCATGTTGGTGCTAACGTAATGGGACGACGCCTTAATGCTGCCACCTTTGCTGACGGCCTCCTGCTGTTTGCTAAGACTAGGGGAGGGCTCCAGGACCTGATTGACACATCTACACCAGTTCTTGGGGACCTGGGTCTCCAGGTCAACCCTGGAAAGTGCTTTCCTCTCGCCCTCGCGGCCTCTGCTCGCGAGAAGAAAATTAAGGTCGACAACACCAGTACCTTCAAGGCTTGATATACCATCCTTCCTGCCTTGACAGTCGAGAGCAGTCTCCGGTATCTTGGCCTGGAGTTCTCTACCAGCGGATGCAGCCTCTTCCATCTGAGGCGGGGGGTCGAGTGACAGCTATGCGTCTTGTCCAAGGCACCACTGAAGGCACAACAACGCCTTGACACCCTGAGAACGGTGATCTTGCCAGGGATCCACCATGGCTTGGCTCTTTCAAGGACCCGTCTTGGTGCTCTCTCCACAGTGGACAACGCCATCCAAGCAGCTCTGAGATCTTGGCTGTGCCTGCCAGTGGACATCCCTGTTGCGTACTTTCACGTCCTTGTTGCATTTGGGGGATTGGGAGTGCCATCAGCTCGCTGGCTTGGGCCCCTGCTGTGGCGGAATCGGCTCGCTAAAATGCGAGCTCTGGGAGTCCTATCAAACAGGTCGACATAAGACGTTCTGGGGCGCGAAACTGGGAGGTCAGAGCAACAGCTATGGTGGAACGACGGAGCCGTATGTACAAGCAACCAGCTTGGTCAGATGTGGACGTAACGGCTGCATTCGTCAGTGGATGGCGCTGCCATGAGGAAGTCTGCCCAAACACCAGGACAACACAGCTGGGGTGATAACCCCTGGCGCCATATCAGTGGCTGCGACTTTATCTCCTGCCTGCGTACCAGGGTAAATGCCCTTCCAACGTGGGTGGGGCTGCTGCGTTGTCCTTCAGGTGACACCAACTGCTGGGCAGGCTGCACCGCCAGAGAAACTGCCAATCACGTTGTCCAGCATTGCTTTAGGTTAGGAGCCATGACGCCCACAGAAAGCGACATAATGCCTTGACGTCTTATGTTGCGCAAGGCCTTCGTCGCCGAGGCTTTGACGTTCACCTCGAACCTCATCTTAGAACATCTGAGGGCCTAAAGAAGCCGGACATTGTGGCGATGCAGCCCACGTTGTCGACGCCCAAGTCGTTGGTGTTAACCTGGACGTCGATCATTGTCACCAGGAGAAAGTCGCGCCCTACGACAGGGAAGCCGTCCACCAGGTCATTAGAAGACTACACCCAGCAGTTCAGCATGTCACCACCACCTCAGCAACCATATCATGGAGGGGAGTTTGGTCACCTGCCTCTGCACATGATCCACAAAGGCTGGGCTTCAGAGACCATCATTTTGCGGCCATGGCTATCCGGGTCCTTGTTGGGACTGTGATGGCGGCAAGGCGATTTGACACGATGACTGCCACTACGAGCACGATGCACCGGACTGGTGTTGGATGAGGGCTCAATTTATGTTACTCTGTGCTGCTGCCTGGCGCCAATCTCAGGCACAAACGCCACTTTGTTCACGTGTTTTTCCTGTCATGTCTAGTGTTTATTATGTCTGTGTCATTTGTAAGCCCATCATATGGGTAATTTTCTATTGTATGTTCACATACGTGAATAAAGACGGCTATATATATAGCCAAATGCCTCGTCATCTAATCGCATAAATGGATTAACGAAATTCCTGCTGTCCCTATCTACAGTGCATTATATGCACCTGACCATGATTGCAGGCCCCACCTGAGTGAGTTTGTGAGCCCAGGCACTGGAGCCATATCCCACTACGGGAAATAGGTCTGCATGGCGCCACCTGGGGGAGGTGTGTTGCCTCCCAAAACTGGGTTCAAACCGCCAGGAGACCCTCTGATTCTCTGAAATCTTCCATCGCAACGAGGCTTAGAGAAACCTGGTGGGGCCGTTACCATAATGTCCAAACCCGTGGCCTTCTCGTAGCCCTGTGGCTCAATAACCCCCTGGATGGGGGGCTAGCCCTTAACTGGGTGCAACCTTCACCAGTCCGCACTGACCCACAGTGAATTATCAAAAGCGGTGGGTGAGACATGGTCGGTCATGATTCCCCAGTACGTGTGGAGACTCTCCAGGGAACATAACTCAGGTTTGAGTGCCGCACCGTCTCGATAATGTAAAACTCCACAATATAAGACCAGGGCCATAACATCAAAAAGCGAAAGAAAAGGGTGCATGGCGCAGGGGAAGCTGCATTGGAAGGGACACAACATCTGTCCCTGCACAGGGCACAAAACATCTGTCCACTGTCTTCCCATGGCCACATTCGCTGGGGAGGGATCATGACCTGAGCCAGCAAAGGCTCATCGCCATGAACGGGACGTCCCAGACACGTTCTGCCAAGCCAGGGCTTGGTGACATGTCCCTGGCTAGGTTCAATGGGGCCAGACCCCTGAACGTCTGGGGACCAACCCTGCACCTGGGTAGGACTGGGTCGCTGGCCTCAGTGTGGAAACTCGGCCTAGTAGGGGGCGAAGGCCAAGAGGTGAATCCACCTCTCCGGAATGCGGTGGATATTTGCTGGGGAGGGACGGGATAAATCTCCAGTGATGTGGTAGTGGAAGGGGACTAGTGCGCTGGAAATGGTGCGCTAAACTCAGCACCTCACAAGGCTCTTGGTCAAGGGGCAAGACTTGTGAGCGAGCTGCAGTAGCCCCCCCCCCCCCCATTCCAGAGGTGCCGGTCGGGGGAAACAGATGGGCCCCATTCATTTTCACTCTTCAGTTCAACATGGCTGAGCAAATGGAGAGTGAAACGGCGCTATCGGAGCAAGATTCTCCCATTTATGCGAATATGGATTTACCAGTCATGGAAAGACATGCATGCTTCCTACGAATACTTGAACATAGTGTTAAACATGGAAAGACCACCGCTGATCAGATCAGGGCTTCAGCTCATGCTAGGCTTGAGGGGCAGTATGCAGAAATCAAAGCGGAAAACGACCACTTGCGCAAAGAACAACTGAGACCTCAAAAGACCTATGCCGCTGCTCTGGCGACAGCACCAGTTAATAAAACAATGGTCCAGGAGACCATTAAACAAAATGTTGAGAAAGCTGTTCCTACACTATTCATAAAACCTAAAAAGGTGGTGACGTAAAGAAAGCCAAAGAAAAATTTGAACAAAGTATAAACCCTCGTGTCGACAAAATTAAAATAAATCATATCAGGACAACCAAAAATGTGTTAATTGTTGAAATGGCCTCAACTGAGGACACTGAGAAAATACTCAATAATTCAAAGTCGAAAGAATCATTTACATGCGAAAAGCCAAAGAAACGCCGCCCCCTGTTGATGATGTATGACATACCATCATACATGTCACAGGACGATGTCACAGACTGCGTGTATTTGCAGAACTTTGAAGACAAGATGACTCACGAAGAGTTTAATGAACAATTCAAAATACGGTTCAAAGCAGGTACTCGTGACCGAAACACTGTTCATTACGCAATCGAGGTCGCACCTGTATTACGGAAACAAATAATAACAACTGATAGATTATATGTTGGGTATAATGCAGTTTCTGTTAAGAATTACATTGGTCTAACTAAATGTTCAAAATGTCATGACTATGGCCATGTTGCGAAATACTGCAATTTTCAGAGACCTGTGTGTGGAAACTGCGGGTGTGACAGTCTTGATAAAAAGAATTGTGAAAGAGAAACTCCACTCTGTAACCCGTACAAATACCTCAAACGTGCATGTCTGACCTACAAGTTACTCTTACAATGGCTCATCCAGAGGAGCGATTATGGCTACTCGCTGTAAGGTCACTCGTCGGAAGTCACCCAGTAAAACATAAAGAGACGCGGGAAGGTGCAGAAAGTTACAGGAGTCACAGACCTCTATGGACGGTGAGGGTGAGGAGAAAGTAAAAGTTTATTCTGTTACAGTAACAGCAGTACAGCCGGAGATGACGGATTTCTCCTGTCAGGTCGGGAGCTTCCTGGCCAGCAGAGGGAGTCCTCTGGGTTCGTTGATGGCGGAGGCGGCTGGGCCGGCGGATCTCTCCTCCCTGGGCGGGGACTGATCCTCGCGGGTGGAGGGGGAGGTCTACGCTGTTCCAGTGCCTGACGTGTAGCTGGAGACATCGTACAGATTCCTGTATGGAGGACATAGTGATAGACATCCCTGGCGTTGTGAAGCAGTTGAATGGGTTGAAAATAAATAAATCGCCAGGTCCTGATGGGATTCCAATTCGGTTTTACAGAGAGTACTCTACTGCATTGGCTCCTTACTTAGCTTGCATTTATCGCGAATCTCTTGCTCGACGTAAAGTCCCGAGCGACTGGAAAAAAGCGCAGGTGACGCCTGTATATAATAAGGGTAGAAGGACAGATCCTCAAAATTACAGACCAATATCCTTAACATCGGTTTGTTGCAGGATTCTCGAACATATTCTCAGTTTGAATAAAATTAATTGCCTTGAGACAGACAAGTTGCTGTCCATGCATCAGCACGGCATTAGGAAGCATCGCTCCTGCGAAACACAGCTCGCCCTTTTTTCACATGATATCTTGCGAACCATGGATGAAGGGTATCAGACGGATGCCACATTCCTTGACTTCCGGAAAGCGTTTGACTCGGTGCCCCACTGCAGACTTCTAATTAAGGTACGAGCATATGGGATTGGTTCCCAAATATGTGAGTGACTCGAAGACTTCTTAAGTAATAGAACCCAGTACGTTGTCCTCGATGGTGAGTGTTCATCGGAGGTGAGGGTATCATCTGGGAAGTATAGTAGGTCCGCTGTTGTTTTCTATCTACATAAATGATCTTTTGGATAGGGTGGATAGCAATGTGCGGCTGTTTGCTGATGATGTTGTGGTGTATGGGAAGGTGTTGCCCTTGAGTTACTGTAGTAGGATACAAGATTACTTGGACAGGATTTGTGATTGGTGTAAAGAATGGCAGCTAACTCTAAATGTAGATAAATGTAAATTAATGCAGATGAATAGGAAAAAAAATCCCGTAATGTTTGAATACTTCATTAGTAGTGTAGTGCTTGACACAGTCACGTCGATTAAATATTTGAGCGTAACATTGCAGAGCCACATGAAGCGGGACAAGCATTTAATGGCAGTTGTGGGGAAGGCGGATAGTCGTCTTCGGTTCATTGGTAGAATTTTGGGAAGATGTGGTTCATCTGTAAGGGAGACCGCTTATAAAACACTAATACGGCCCATTCTTCAGTACTGCTCGAGCGTTTGGGATCCCTATGAGGTCGGATTGAGGGAGAACATAGAAGCAATTCAGAGGCGGGCTGCTAGATTTGTTACTGGTAGGTTTGATCATCACGCAAGTGTTATGGAAATGCTTCAGGAACTCGGGTTGGAGTCTCTAGAGGAAAGGAGGCGTTCTTTTCGTGAATTGCTACTGAGGAAATTTATAGGACCAGCATCTGACGCCGACTGCAGTACAATTTTACAACTTATATTTCGCGGAAAGACCACAAAGATAAGAGAGATTAGGGCTCGTACAGAGGCATATAAGCAGTCATTTTTCCCTCGTTCTGTTTGGGAGTGAAACAGAGAGAGAAGATGCTAGTTGTGGTACGAGGTACCCTCCGCCACGCACCGTATGGTGGATTGCGGAGTATGTATGTAGATGTAGATGTAGACTTCTCCTGCCAGGTCAGGTCTTTCCTGGCCTCCAGGGGAGGTCTCCAAGATCCCCCGGAGGCGGTGGCGGCTGAGGTGGCGGGTTCCTCCTCCCTTCGAGGCGGGGATTCGCACCTGAAGGTGGAGCCGTCGACGTCCGCTTCGGAGGGGCCTGCAGATGAGAAGACCAAAGAACTAACAAATGTAGCCACTAATGTAGAGAAGTTAACACTTGGTGTTGGTGCTTTAAGAGATACTCTTACAGTAGAAAAACAGACTTATAATAAATGTCCACCTGGAAATACTTATGGTATATGTGAGGAGACTTTACGGTTATCAAGGCTTGAGAATCCACTAACTCTGAATGCCAGACTGAGGCAGTTGGTTCGGGCTGGGCCTCCTCGTGGAAAGAAGGCTACATTTCCTTCTCCAGAGGATTCAGACTGTATACAATTAGTTGCATTAAACATTCCCATAAAAATATACTAAACTAAAAGTCCTAGTTTCGAAAGTCTGTATCCGACGGGAAAGGAAACTTGATCTAAACAAAGTGTATGAAGACATGGTGAAAATGCACGGTAGGATCGCGTTTGACCCCGCCCAGACTTGGCCTGCTAGTCATTTTTACACCAGGTACCCTGACTAGACTTAATAACTTGCAGATAAATGCAATGCGGAGCTCATTGGTCACACGGGAGCTCCGCAAATTGGCAGAAGAAAGAGACAGTGATATTTTATTGATACAAGAACCGAACTCTGTCTCCGGCAGAGTCTCAGGCTTTCCCACTACTGCCCCAGTAATTTCAACTAGTCAAGATCGAATGTCAGCTATAGTTATTCTTAATAAGTTAATTAATACTACTGTTCTCACTCAATTTTGCACTACACATGTAACTGTGGTTGAGATAAACTTTTGCGATGCACACTGGTATTTAATAAATGTATACTGTCAGTATAGAGACGCAATAGACATCTACCTGGGGCAATTGTCAACTGTTTTACGAGCCCTAACTGGCAAGTCACTCATCATTACAATGGATAGCAACGCAAAGTCCCCTCTCTCGCACAGTGGAGTGCAGAACCAAAGAGGCCTTGCACTGGAGGATCTCATCATCGAAAACCATTTAAATGTTATAAATCTCCCTGGCAATCCTCCTACGTACAGGAATCGAGCCAGGGCAGCTTCTCATATTGAAGTTACGCTGAGCTCTATTAATGTAATGAATAATATTCAGAACTGGAAAGTCTTGGAAAATCTCACTACAAGCGATCATAACTTAACTGAATTCTCAATAGTACCACATGTGGAACTCGTGCTGGAGGGGTGGACAATGCAATATGACTACGGGAGAGCTGACTGGGACCTGCTGGAGGCAGAGTTTAATCCTACAGAGTTGGGAGACGGTCCTTTTGACTTGTATGAGGCTGTTGAGGCCTTGGTTGTCTCTATCAAGGCGGCTGTGGCCGTGGCGATACCGACGCAGAGGTGTCTCATATGCGAAGTGACCTCTCCATGGACTCCAGAGCTTACCCAGCCCTGGCAGTCTATGAGAAGAGCACGTTGTAGCTATCAAGGGTCCTTCACCCAGGAGGAAAGGCAGTACCATCTTGCCTCGTATAGAAGAAGAAAGTGGCTCTTCAAGGAAACTCTGAGACAACATCGCCAGCAGAGTTGGGAGGACTTTGAGAAGTCCCACCTCACTCTGCACCCATGGGGTACACCATACAAAATGGTGAGAGAGAAGATACACTCTCCAATACATCTTTCGACTGTAAGACTTGGTGACACTGACAGGATGACGAAATACTGGGTTGAGACTGCCGAGGAGTTACTAAACGTGCTCCTCCCAGACGACCGACCTGAAACAGACAGTGAATGCAGCAGGATCAGATAGAATACAACAGCGACTTACAAATATACCACTTCTCTACCATGGAGGTAAAAGCAGCCATTCGTCCCTTCGTCAAACGCAAGGCCCCGGGGCCCGACGCAGTTCGTGTGGAAGTCCTGCAGAGTATTGCGAACAAGATGGCCCCAGGTCTTCCAAAGATATATAACAGATGTCTAGAACCACAGTCCTTCCCAGCCCGCCGGAAGACTGCTGAATTCATAATAACAAAAAAGGCACCAAAGACCCTACAATACCTGAGTCCTATAGGCCTTTCTGCCTCTTAGATGTTTTGGGGAAGACACTTGAGAAGCTACTGGTCTCAAGGCTGTCGAGTCACAGGATCCTACGTGGAATGAGTGACTTGCAATATGGCTTTCGCAAGGGAAAGTCAACATCAGATGCTGTAAACAAAGTGGCAAGTATTGTACACTCATCCACGAGGAAATACGTTCTTGGAGTCATGGTGGACATTTCCAGTGCCTTCGAAAACCTGTGGTGGCCGGCACTCTTTTCTCGTCTTCGGGAGATGGAGTGTCCGGTAACGCTATACGGTTGTCTGAGGGACTACTGCCGGAACAGAGCCGCCAGAATCACAGCTCCTCGTACTGTGGTGTTCAAAAATAGATCAAAGGTCTGTCCCCAGGGAACTGTGTGCTTCCCCTTGTTCTGGGATAACAATATGGGTCGTTTACTGATAATACTAGATGAGAACAATGTGGCACTGGGAGTCGTGGCATATGCAGACGACCTTCTCGTCCTTGTCGGGGGTGACAATCGTGCTGAGTTGCAAAGTACTTGGGCGTCCTCATAGATGAGGCATGGAGCTATGTGTCGCACATCGGCCATGTTGCCTCTAAAGCTTTGGTAGTTTTAAACACGCTGACTAGCATAACCCAACAGCGCTTTCATCTTCCACCGTTATCAACAAAGATGTATCACAACTGTATACTTGTGCCAATAGTGGGATTTGGCTCCAGTGACTGGGCTCACAAAACTCATTCAAGTGAGGAGACGATAATTCGGATGCCCGGGCAAGCTACAAACATGTGCAGCATAATGGGCCAGTAAACTTTGGCGCTGCAACTGCAGTGGAGGGACACCTGCCTCCACAAGTAAGCTGTTCACAGGGCAAATTGTATACCGCTGTGAAGGATTGGGTCCAGCACCCGCAACGCAGAAGGGGATGCTGAGCCATAAGCCAGGCTCCCATAATCGAGACGGGACTGGATTAACGCCTGGTAGAGCCGTAAGAGGGTAGATCGGTCGGCGCCCCAGCTGGTGTGGCTCAAGCATCGCAGAGCATTAAGATGTCACCAACACATCTCATTAAGCTGCCAAATATGTGGGAGCCAAGTCAACTGGGCACCAAAAACCACACGAAAAAACCGATGTGTCTCCACCACAGCAAGAAGTTCGCCGGCAAGATAAAGCGGCGGCTCAGGGTGAACTGTTCCTCCCTGGCAGAAATGGATAACGCAGGTCTTCGCTGCCGAAAACTAGAAGCCATGCGCTACAGCCCAAGACTGCGCCTTGCAGATAGCGCCCTGCAGGTGACGTTCAGTGGCTGCAAGGCCAGTGGAGCTATAGTAGAGGCAGAAGTCGTTAGCATACAAGGAAGCTGAGACAGACGTTCCCACCGCCGCAGCGAGCCGTTAATTGCAATTAAAAACAGGCAGACACTTAGGACAGATCCCTGTGGTACCCCGTTCTCCTGAACTTGGGAGCAACTATGAGAGGCCGCGACTTGCACGCGTAAAGGTACGATGCGAAAGAAAATTTCCTACGAAAATCGGCAGTGAACCCTGAAGACACCAACCGTGAAGCGTAGAGAGAATGCGATGGCGCCATGTCGTATCGCACGCCTTCCGCATGTCGAAAAAGACAGCGACGAGGTGCTGACGGCGGGCAAAGGCCGCACGGATGGCTGACTCCAGGCTCACCACATTGTCGGCGGCAGAGCGGCCTTTACAGAACACACCCTGAGCCAGAGCCAGAAGGCCCTGAGACTCGAGTACCCAACTCAACAGCCGGCTCACCATGCATTCGAGTAACTTGCAAAGAACGTTGGTGAGGCTAATGAGGCGTTAGCTGTCCACCTCCAGTGGGTTCTTTCCAGGTTTCAAAACGGGGATAAAAATGCTTTCCCGCCATTGCGACGGAAACTCACTCTCGACCCAGATACACTCGTAAAGGTCGAGGAGGCGTCGCTGGCAGTCCACTGAGTGGTGTTTCAGCATCTGGCAGTGGATGCGATCTGGCCTGGGAGCTGTATCAGGGCAAGCAGCTAGGGCACTGTGGAATTCCCACTCACTGAATGGAACGTTGTAGGATTCAGGACGGCGGGTGTGAAATGAAAGGCTCCGACATTCCAACCGCTCTTTAATGGAGCGGAACTGAGAGCAAAATGGTCTGCTAAGCGGTTTGCAATTATGTGAGAGTCAGTACAAACTGCTCCATTCAGTAAGAGGGCAGGGACGCTGACAGGTGTCTGATAGCCATAGAGGCGCCTAATCGTGGCCCAAACCTGTGATGGAGCAGCACTACTGCTTGTGTTGGCGTATGATGCAACGGGCTTACGCACAGAGCCGTTTAAAGGCGATGAGGTTTTCTAAGAAGGGATGCCACTTGTGATGCTGGAGCGCCCACCTGCGATCTTTAATCGCCTCGGCGATCGCAGGTGACCACCAAGGCACAGTCCTCTGCCGAGGGGATCCAGAAAAACTGGGAATGGCGGATTCTGCGGCAGTAACGATGCTGGTGGTGATGGAGTGAACCACCGCATCAATGGCTTCATTAGAAAGAGACGCAATAGCGGCCATGGAGGAGAACAAGTCCCAGTCAGCCTTATTTATAGCCCATCTGCAAGGGCACCCAAAAGTGTGACGCTGTGGCAGTGACAGAAAGATCGGAAAGTGGTCACTACCACACAGGTCTTCATGCACATTCCATTGGACTGACGTTAAGAGGCTAGGGCTGCAGATCGAAAAGTCGATGGCTGAGTACGTGACATGCACCACACTGAAATGGGTAAGGCACCATCATTTAAAATGGAAAGGTCGAGCTGTGTCAATACATACTCAACGATGGCGCCTCGACCTGTTGCCTCTGACCCACCCCACAGAGGGTGATGGGCGTTGAAGTCGCCCTGTAACAGGAAAGGCGGCGGCAATTGGGCTATCAGCGCAGCCAGGACATGCTGCGGCACATCACCATCTGGTGGAAGATACAGACTGCAGACAGTAATAGCCTGTGGCGTCCACACACAAACAGCCACAGCCTCTAAAGGTGTTTGTAGAGGGACAGACTCGCTGTGAAGAGAGTGAAGGACATAGATGCAGACGGCATCAGATACCCTTTCATAAGCTGCTTGGTTCTTATAATAGCCCCGACAGCCACAGATTGAGGGGGTTCGCATCGCTGGAAACCAAGTTTCTTGAAGAGCAATGCAAAAGAAAGGGTGAAGGCTGTGAAGTTGTAGGAGCTCAGCAAGATGTTAAAAGAGACCTCCGAAGTTCTACTGGGCGATGACATTGTCCATGGCTGAGAAAGGTGGGAAGGGACTGAGGAGGCAGATACGCCTCCTGGGCCCCTGTTGCCACTGATTGACTACCTGTGCAATAGTTATCCATCGTGTCTGAGGGACCGTCGAGATCCAGGTCCTCAGCAGATGCCAGAATCTCCACCTTATCTTCAGACTCAGAACTGGAAGTTTGTTGTGGGACGAGTGGCACCGCAATGTCAAATTTATTGGGAGCCTTCTTCTTCGTGTGCTTTGCGCGCTGCGCCTTTGTAGGTTCTGCTGGGAGGGCCTCACTGGATCAGTCTCAGGGATGGACGACGACCGTGAGGCCCTACGACCAGCGATGACGACCGTGAGGGCCTACAACCAGCGAACGGTGGTTGTTTCGGATACTTGCGGCTGTCTGCTTTGGCACTGGGCAAAGCATGGGATGGAAGGGCCCCAAGGGACCCCTTCCTGGTGAGAGGAGCCGAACAAGTCTCACGCTTCTCCAGCTGGATGTGGGAACTAATGTCCCCGATGGTTGGGGTGGTGTTGCTCCTGAAGTAGATGGAGCATGAGCAACAGGGAGTGAAGTGCCCCTCACAATCAAGGGACTGGTGGATTCTGACATAGCAGAGAGCCAGCTGTACATGACAACATGGGAGATGATGTTGCAGCAGCATAGGTTGATGGCATTGGCACAGGGTGTAGCCGCTCATATATCTGCCTAGCTTCAGTGTAGGTCAAGTGGTCCAAGGTATTATATTCCATTATCTTCCGTTCTTTCTGGAATACCCAACAGTCCGGCGAGCAGGGGGAATGGTGTTCTCCGGAGTTAACACAGGCGGGAGGCGGGGCACATGCAGTATTGGGGTGTGAAGGACGTCCACAATATCAACACGTGATGCCGGAAGTACATCGAGATGACATATGAACAAACTTCCAGCATTTAAAACACTGTAACTGAGGAGGCATATATGGTTTCACATCACAGCGTTAAACCATCACCTTGACATTTTCGGGTAAGACATCGCCCTTGAAGGCCAAGATGAAGGCACCGTTGGCTACCTTATTATCCCTCGGACCCCGATGCACGCGCTGGACGAAGTGAACACCTCGTCGTTCTAGGATGGTGTGCAGTTCATCGTCCGATGGCAGAAGAAGATCCCTGTGGAAGATAATACCCTGGAACATGTTTAGACTATTATGGGACATGATAGTGTCAGAAACATCCCCCAACTTATCCCAAGCGAGCAACCTCTGGACTGGGCAGAGGATGCTGTTTTGATTAGAACTGACTCAGAGCGCATTTTGGACAAGCCCTCCACCTCCCCGAACTTGTCCTCTAAATGCTCCACAAAAAACTGGGGCTTGGTCGACATAAGTGATTCCCCATCAACTCACTTACAGGCGGGGTACTGGGGTGAATAATCTCAACTGCCTTCTTTAGCCATATGTTCCTCCCATGGAGTAGCCAGGGAGGGAAATGATCTTGATTCGTATTTCTTGCCGAGGTTAGACCTCGATCGCTTAGAGACTGCTGGTGGAGGCCCACCAGCGAGAGATGATGTACCACGCTTCATTGTGGGTCATCCGCTCTGATGCCACCCACTCTGACCAGGGGCTCTCCCCACGGGCGCCACCCAGCCACAGCAAAGACCACCTGGCAGGATGGCCTTTGCCGGGAGTCCTGATGCCCCAGAGAGATACGCATTGACTCCTTGTCATACATGGGGAGGTAACAGCTCAGGCATCAGCAGTGCAATCCCTGTGTAGTTAGGGGGCTATCAGCAAGAGGGTACATGACGACCTCACCACAACGGACTGGCTACTGTGCTGGATGTCGGGTGTCGAAATATCCATGTATATCACAAGGGCGAAGATGGAAGTGCTCAATGGAGGGAATGTATGCTACATGGAACACACTGCAGCTAATGTGGCCGGAAGCTCGATGTAAGTCCAACTTCATGACAATATCTGGTGTGCCAGATCTTAGGGCAAGATGGATTTAAGATGCACCACATAAAGCGTCCTTCCCCAAATGGTACGCACTAATGGAAAATTTAGAAAGGTAGTGGTCAAACCCCTTAGGGGACCGTCACATTAAAGTTGAGACTCCTTTTAGTCGCCTCTTACGACAGGCAGGAATACTGCAGGCGTATTCTTACCCCCGGACCTGCAGGGGGGATACGTGACTTTACTAGGCGCGGTCGACCCACGTGGCGCCGCGCCATACTGGCCCAACTTCTTTGCCAGATGGGGCACTCGGGCGACGCTGTCTGGGATCTGTTCCCGGCGCCGCCCTGCCTCTACCGGCCGACCATGGGTGTCTATATTTCGATTCCGTGACTCAGAATCGTCTGTAGACGACTTAGGTACTGGGCGGAGTGTTGTACTCAGTAGAGCAGTTGCCACACTGCGACCTGTTGAGACTCAGCCCCAGCTTGGGGGATTTGTCTTCTCCCGAGACGAGACTGCTGCGGAGGCTGCATCCCACTGGGCGCCACGGGCACGTGTGCCCCCTTGCGTGTATTTTGTGTTTCGTATCTCTGGGCATATCGGTTTGGGTGGTCACACCACACCCAAGGTGCTGCATCGGGTGTGGTGGGCTGAGGCGTATCGGTTTGCGGGATCCTTGCCACTGGCGTGGGCACTATGATGGGTGTCGCCTCCATGCGCGCGGGAGCGGCGTGGCTGGTGGCGACGGCTGGCCGCGCTGTGTTGTGCGGCACCTCTGCATATCGCTTTGGCTGCCGGTTGTTGGGCGCCAGATTGACAGTTTTGGGTCACTGTTCGGAGCATCACGTGGCGTCAGCAGCGTTGGGTGGGTGTCTTGTGCTGGTCGCAGCTATGTCGTCCCAGCGACGTGTGGTAACAGAGCGTGCACTGAAGTACGGTGACCTACAATACTGTAAACTATGAATGTGAAATAAAATGTAATAACATATGATGTTTTGTAAGAAAATAGATTTGGGATTGGTTGTGTTGTTGGTAAGTCCACATGGTGGTGCGTGTAGGTGCAGGAAGTCCATAGGGGAGCGTCACCTGCAGAGGACACAGTGAGGGCGGTGTGTAGAGGTGGTGGTGGTGGTTGTTGGGATGTTTAAGGGGGACTAAAGAGCGAAGGTCATCAGTCCCCCATTCCAAAAACAGGCGAGCCGAAAATCGGCGGAGCAGGTAAAAACCAAAGGGGGGAGGAGACGCCCCCCCCCCCAGGCGCTAAAAGAACACAAATGCAGCAACAAACACTACAGACACAAAGAGTACAGATGAACACCAGACAAAAAGAAACAGAAGAAAAGAAGATGGCCGGAGACTGGTTGACTGACCACGAGAACAAGAAAAGGGAAAGAGTCAACCATCTGACGACACACCAAAACAGCAACAAATATTGAGAGACGCGAGGACAAAAGACACAGAAAGGGAAAGGTGCAGGACCGCCCTAAATGGAACCGTAAAAAGGACCACCACGGATAAAATTTAAAACGTCATCAGCCATGGAGGCATTGTCACATAAAATCAAAGGCAAAGTGCCCGGGAGATTAAAAGACTGCCAGAGGGTGTGCAGTCGGGGACACTCCAACAAAATGTGGGCGACCGTCAGCCGCGAGCCACACCGACACAGGGGGGGATCCTCCTGATGCAAAAGATGGACGTGCGTCAGGTAGGTATGGCCGATGCAGAGCCGACACAGGATGACAGAGTCCCTGCGAGAAGCCCGCAGGGAGGAGCGCCACACATTGGTCGTCTCCTTGACAGCCTGCACTTTATTCGGGGATGTCATGCCACGCCACTCAGCAGTTCACATCCCAAGCACCTTACGGCGCAACACCAGCTGCTGATCGCGAGCCGTGAGGCCGACCTCCAAAGCTGGGGCGTCGATCGCCCCTTTGGCCAGCCTGTCTGTGTAGAGGTATTACGCAGCTACACAATAAACATAATAGAAAGGAAACACAGTACTTTCGGCACATTTGTATGCAGATAATGGAAATCACAAAATAAATGGACAATACATATTTAAATAAGGAAGAAAGTAAATAAATCAACCAAATTAATAACTTCAATAAGTAAATGAGTGCCGGTCGTTGTGGCCGAGCGGTTCTAGACGCTTCAGTCTGGGATCGCGCGACCGCTACGGACGCAGGTTCGGAACCTGCCTCAGGCATGGATGTACGTGATGTACTATTTTAGTTTGGTTTAAGTACTTCTAAGTTCTAGGGGACTGATGACCTCAGATGTTAAGTCCCATGGTGCTCAAAGCCATCTGAATCATTTTGAAGTAAATGAGTAAATAAATAAATGTCCCACAACACTAACGTATGTTACATATACAACGCATTCGCGCGCCCTCTCGTAGTCGCATCATCAACGTCCGCAATAAATATCCCAAAAACAAACGATACCGCCATCTGTGAAATGTCCACGCCACTCACGTCCCTATTTCGTGAAGACACCATACTGCCACCTATCGGACTCCGACGCAACGATGTCGACAATGCCACCCACAAGTACAACAAAGCCAACTATGAGAATGTGACTAAACTAAATCCACATGCAGCCCAGAAACGATACCTCCATCTATAGGAATCCAACGAAGCTACGCACGCCATACTGCTGAAACACAGTGTCCCCATCTATGAAAATATGACGAAACCACATGCAATGCCTCAATCTACGAGAATCTGACAACACTACGTCCACCATGTCGAGCACACCACACACAATACCGCCATCTTTTAGTCTCTCGAACCATGACCTCCTCCAGGCCGCCACTAACGACGATACCCAGCTATGAGACGCCAAGGCGACTACGACATCGATTCGCCCACAGTGCCTATTGTACGACCCTACCCACGAAGCCTGCACCCTCTGTCCGCCACAGGCACCCCAACTTCAGTGCCCATGTTGTAACAAGTGGTTGACCGACAACCACTCCACCTCCACCGCCCAACTCGCAACTACAGAGGATGCACGGCGGACTTTTCCCGCACTCCTAAACTACAAACCACACCTATTTCTTCCACTTCATGAAGAGTGATATCCCATATAGCAAATTTCCTTCTTTGCCAAGATGGCTGCCATGTCGGTATTCTTGTTGAGGTGCTCCATGTTAATTTAACTTTATTTTGTGATAACTGTGAAGTTATTTCGACAGTGTGCCATGTGAAAGTGACTTATAACTAAAGGTACTGTACTCAGACGAAAACCTAGAACTTATTGTCCAGAATTAGCTATAAACATACATCATGAATGATGGCCCAGTGCTTTTTACCTAGAGTGCAAAGTTAATTAACACAGCTAGTGTTTTCTTTTACTTCATATTTCAGATTATCTGGACAAAATAGTTATAGTCCACTGTGTCTTGATTTGCTGTCATAAAATTGTGCATGCTTGGATGAAAGCTTTTAGGTTATGTGTGGTACATAAATCGAACTTTCAATGTGGTACATAAATAGAACTTTCTTCGTGGTACCTTAATCGAACTTTCTCCGTGGTACATAGATCAAACTATTGTCGTGGTGCGCAGATCGAACTAGTTGTAGTTGTGTGGTTAGGTGAAACTGATTATTGGACAAGAACTCGTATAATGTTAATTGCATTACACTTACCTTGTGACTTTCTGGCATCTACATAGATAGCGTAGACGCTGGAGAATACCACTTGGTCTCAATTAGCCGTAGTTGTGGCCTTCCCGATTGAGAGAATTGCTACACCTAAGCTTATAATGACGACGGTTTCCGAGGGAAAGAGCTCTGTATCTAGGCGTCGTATTTCTGTAGATATGTCGGAAGCATCTAGAACCATGGATGCGACTCAGGAGAAAATTGCTGTGGTTAAAGACTTCATGGGTGAGTTGACAAGTGAACTATGGCAGAAGAAAACGTCAACTGCGATATCAGACAAGATTAAAAATAAGATCTAAACCTTTGTCTTGACACAGTCCACATCAGAAGGCCAAACTGAGGAGCTCAGGTTAGAAAACAAAAGGCTGAGGAATGAAGGAATGAGCTTGCCACTGCCAATGCCCCTGATGCACAGGAGAGAATACAACGCCTGGAGACGGAACTGGAAAGTCTTAAGGAGGAGAATGTACGATTGAGAGAGAGTAAGCCAGCCACATTGTCTTCTCCCTCTGTTGCGGCAGCTGTACCAAAAAAGGTAAACTCAACTGAAATTTAGATTGAAGAAGTCAGAGCCAAACAGACAAGTGTTGTCTTCTTCAAAGGCACAGCCAATAAGGATTCTCAGACTGTCAGAGAGACAATAACGAAGACCATAAATCCGAAATTAGACAAAGTCAAAATTAGAGCTATCAGATCGACGGCAAATACCGTCATCATGGAAACTGAGACGGCAGAAGACAAGCGCAAGGTTATTGAAAAGACAGCTGCGCTGCATAATATTAAATGTGAAGAGCCAGGGAAGCTGCGACCTCTCTTAGCAGTTTACCAGGTTCCAACAATACTGTCAGATGAGGAATTTCTAGACGAACTCTATGAAATAAACGTCAGCGAGCATGTTTCCCCTGAGAAGTTTCACACTGAGGTATCTGTGAAGTTTAAGACCGCACCTAAAGGTAAACGTACGGTAAACAACATTATTTAAGTTACGCCGAGAATTCGTTGTCTTCTGTTGCAAAAGGAGAGTTTACATCCAATTTAAAGCCCTAAGAGTCAGAGAATTTGTTACTGTCCAGAAGTGTTTTAGGTGTTAGGGTCTGGGACATTCCACCAGGCACTGTGACAGAGAAAAAGCATGCGCAAAATGTGGGAAGACAGGCCACAATAGATCAGAATGCAAAGAGCAGACGGTAGTTGGGTGTACTCCATGCCATCATAGGAAGAGGGTATGTAAAAATGCTGGGGGTCTAGACTGTCCAACCTTCAGACAACTTTACGAAAGGCAGATCCAGCGTACAGATTACGATTTGAGTAATGTCAACTAAGCCTAATTCTCAAATGTTAAGGGACTACACAAACAATCAGCATACTCAGCGGAGATATAGGTCACCGTCTACAAGAGCCAGAGCATGGCGACGTGCAGTGGCATGGAGAGGACAAATGAGTATTTTAGCACAGGACGAAGGAGATACAGCACCGGAATCACTTTTCGCGGCCATTCTCAACAAATACTTTCGCATGACCGACATGTTAGATGATGCATGCATTCATGGAGCAATGGAGTATAATCTTGCGCGAGAAGTTAAGCATGAATTGTTTGAGTGGGCAATGCTCCATTCAGCCTCGTTATTTCGTATAGACGACTTGGAGGCTCAACTTCAAGTGGAGGACAGTGATAATAACACAGCATCAGCTTCGGACAACTTCTCAACTGCGGAGTCCTCCCTGCATCCTTCGCAGCAGGCAATGAGTGAGAACGGGTACTTTGTTACTGACTGTCATGAGGGATCATCTACAGTGTCACCTGAATACGATGTGTCTAAATGTGAGTCTTACATCAAACCTGTTCGCTTTATCTATGGAGGTAGCACACATGATGGATCTAACCATGGGTTGGTGTCCAGAGGTAATTATTCAAATTCTCAGGGTCCTACAAACAAGGAAATAGAAACAGACAGAGTACACAGTGAAGGACAGCACATCGGTGATAAAGAGAAGAATACTGAAACTCTTCACTGTGTGGACTTGAAGAATGGTACAGATGGGGAACCAAGACCTGAGGAGCAGGAAGTTCCTATTGTGCCATCCAAACATACCGTTGACTCAGTGGATTACTGTGACTTAGAGAATAACATTAGACTCAGTAGGTTAGAAAATAAGGACATATTTGAAGCTGCACTACGTCTGATCACGCGATTGAACCTGAGGGTAATACAATTTGTTACCCAACGACAGAGCAGACAGATCGTATGATATTAAGGGTAGAAAACTTGCCAACTGACAAAAGTCAACTTTGTAAATTGTTGGCTATGGTATGTACGCGTCGTGGCACGGGCCTAAACTTACATAATGTATACAAAGACCTGGTTCGTGCTCATGGCAGAGTGTATTTCGACGCTAAGGAAACTACTCCTAGGTGTTTTGTATTCACCAAGTATTCATCGTGAAATTTATACAACTAAATTGTATGAGAAGTAGACTGGTTATAGCCGAACTGGGTAGATTGATTGATGACGTTGGAGCACAAATTGTCTGTCTTCAGGAGCCTTATAACAATGGCGGTAAGATTCCCGGATTTACAACGCACTGCACGACTATCACAGGGACAAATGATGCCAAGGCGGCAACTGTGATAACAAATGGGAAGATCAAAGTCGCACATATTGCACAACTGTGTTCTGAGCACGTTGTGACCATTGAGGCCTTAATAAGGGGAGACTCCTGAATAATCTCCTCAATTTATGCCCAGTACACCTTGGAAATTGAGCCCTTTCTTGACAATATTAGGAACATAATCAATTTTTCCAGACGGAGAAAATTACTAATTTTGGCAAAATATAAACGCTAAATCCACATTGTGGCATGCTGATACGACAGATACAATGGGGTTTCTAGTGAATGATCTTGTCAATGAGTGTCAGCTGGTAGTATTGAATAAAGAAGGGCATGGGCCCACATATAGGGGCCACGCTGGTGGCACTAGTAATATAGATATATCCCTTGCAAATGAACTAGCTTATCGCCATGTCGTGGCCTGGCGGATTTGCGATGGTGCTTCACAAAGTGACCATAACATGATTACAATAGAGGTGGATAATTCTTATCGCTCAAATGTACATGCAGATTCATCATGTCACCCACTACTGCTGTTTGATATGGCTAACCTGGAGACCTTGTTTATTGTAATAGATAGTTTCAACATTAATGAAGTTCAAGGGAGTGTGGATTTCAGAGCTCAGTTCCTGGTAGATGTGCTTCAACAGGTGCAGGTTAGGGCCATTCCGTCTGTGAGGGGAGGAAGACTAGCTCGTTTCCCATGGTCCTGACAGTTGACAACACTAAGGAAGAAAGCTCGAGATGCCAGACGATATTACCAACTAGCAAAGACATATAATGAGAGGCATATAAGGCTGCAACTGTACCTGGCTGCCGAAAATAGATACAAGTATGAACTGCAGAAAACAAGACAGGTTCATTGGTACAAGTTTGTCAAAACAAATCTGTCTAAAGACATCTGGTGCAAGCCATACAGAGTGCAAACAGAACGTGGCAAGTCACCTCTGATTATGTCAACACTGTGGCAGACAGATGGACGTATTACGGAGGGATGGCGGCGTACGGCGGAATTTCTCTTGTATAGGCTGCTTCCCGACGATGATGAAATAGACGATGACGTTTACCATAGCGATCTTCGCAGGCAAATTGGTGAAGAATACGTCAACGACCTAGCTGTCATTCCGTTTGCGCAGGAAGAGGTGGCATTGGCAATTCAAAACTTGAAAAATAAGAAGGCCCCTGGCCCAGATGGTGTGCATGGTGAGACCGTGAAGGCTGCTGCCCTCCTCATTGTTCTATACCTGACGAAATCGTTTAATGATTGCCTACTGGAGGGTAGAGTTCCGATCACCTGGAAGTCGGCTGGCGTCATAATTATTAAAAAATCGGAGGATAAAGATCCGACGGATGCCAAGACGTACAGGCCAATCTGCCTACTAAACATCTTAGGGAAATTGCTGGAGAGACTAATGTGTGATAGACTTCAGACTCACCGGCCAGTGAGGGGCCTATCACCCCATCAGTTTGGCTTTCACCTGAAGAAATCTATTGAAGATGCAATTAACAGAGTAAAAGATATTACCAAGAACACAGACTACAGTTATGTTCTGGCAGTGTTCATAGACATTTCAGGCGCCTTTGACAACCTTTGGTGGCCTGCCCTGTCCGCAAGATTGCGGGACCTGCAAATTCCAACTGCACTGTATGCAAACTTTCTTGATTACTGCAGACATAGGATGGTAGAATGGACGGCAGGGAATTAGACGGTTGTCAAAAGGATATCCAAGGGTTGCCCTCAAGGCCCCACCTGTGGTCCCATTTTTTGGGACATTGTAATCGAACCACTGCTGGACATGATAGATAAGGATAGGAGGGCCTCAGGGGCTGTTGCTTATGCTGACGACCTAATAGTGTTAGTATCAGCAAACACTCGGAAACAACTAGAGATTATGACTACTGACTTGCTTCGTGGCATTACTGATTGGTGTAAGAAAAATAAACTGACTGTGGCTGCGAATAAGACTGTATGTGCTCCTAAAGGGTCAGCTGCTATATAACCCAATTATTAAACTTAATGAAACAACAAGAGGTAGCGCGGTATTCAGGGCTTTATTTGGATGAGAAGCAGTCTAATATACCACATGCAAGAATAATGACGGAAAAAGGATTGAGTATTATGCATAAAGTGGCGAGACTGAACAGCGCCTCCTTCAGGCTGCCACTGAACGTTATGAGAGCGTATCACACTACGCAATTTGAATCTATTACATGCTTTGCAGCTAGTGGCTGGGCACATTCGGCTGCACCTAGGTACCCCCGTAACATTGTTAGGCGTGGCCAACGGAGCGTTCTGCTCCGATTGTCAGGGGTGTTCCATACCACTTCCATTGAAACCTCGTGTGTTGTATTAGGTGTATGCCCAATTGATCTTACCGTCAGGCAACGTGCAGCAGCCTACTGGTTGAGGAAAGAGGAAGAAGGGAAGGTGAGAGATATTACGGGGAAAAATCTAAGGAACATGAAGAATTTAAGAGACTGGAAGCTACGGACATGGCAGTCTGAACGAGAAGCGACAGGCAAAGGACGACGAGGGTATAACTTTTTTCCTGATGTACGTGAGAGATTAAGATTGGGACACTGTGATCCTATGCGCGGTATGGTCCATTTCCAGACGGGTCATGGACCTTATCCTACACATTTACAACGAGTGGGATTAAGAGAGACCGATGTATGTGTGTGTGGTCGAGTCGGTACACCGGAACACGTTGTTCTGCACTGTCACAGGCTTTCAAGGACACGAGAAGCAACTGTTAGCAAGGGTTTATATAATTTAATAAGACAGCAGGATGAGTGGGTGAGGCTGAATAATTTAAGTAACGATATTTCAAATGTACTCCACGAACAGTTCAGGGAGGATCGGCCTTATACACAGGTCAGACTGGCTGCACAAGTTAGGCAGCATCAATGGAGCGACACCGACACAGACTAAAATTCAGACTCAGACTCAGATTCAGTTGTGGACGAGGACATGGTATGAAGGTTCTGGCATCCCAAGAGCGACTGGCTCGAAGTCAGTTCCGAGCCCTCGCACATGGGTATGCATGCATACATGTAGATGTGTATTAATAATTCATATGATTGTATAACCACCATGTATTTCTTAAAACTGTTCCTGTTTTGGTACCTAATGTTAATGTGTACTGTACTGGTATTTATGTGCAATGTTTTGGTAACAAATGTACTTCTAAGATTAAAAGTTAGTATACATTTCTCATGAAGACGGTAGTATATATTTTTCTTGTTTTCTTGTATGTTTACTAATGCTTTATGCTTCTTGTTTACAATAGAGTAACGACCGTATATACAGGTTCAAATGCACAAAATCCACATCTGCTATGACAGGCTCGAGGATATGCTGAGCCCTCATGTGGGTGTGGCTCACTGTGGAATCAGAGCCCCAGTTTTTAGTCATTCTTGTTTTGTCCATATGCTAAAGAAGTAGATCCTAAGTTTACAAATTATCTTATGTAAATTTTATTCTTCTTTGATTTTACATATTTCTTAAATTTCAAACATTCTAAATTCTTTTTAGAGTTCCTTTGTATTAACAATATATAGGAACAATAAACAGAGGAAGGTTAGTGGCACACCGTGCAAGAAATCTAGTCCGCCTCCACGTGGCTAGGGATGGGCAACGGTGTGAGAACTTTTATGACCATCTAAAAGTTCTCACACCGGCTAAGAGACCATGAATGCCACTAACACCACATATTGTAGTAGCAGTACAATCCACCATGGCTACTAGACGGTGTGTTTTTCTGTAAGTTAAATGCAAACAAAATGAAAAAAATGCCCCTACACGTGCCTAACGTCTATGCACACAATGTGAACCCCACTTCACCCACACACTCTATCACACACTACTCTCTGCCTGTAACCGACACAGCAACAACACTTACACACCACCGTAGAACAACATCCAGTGCATCCTCTCCACCACATCACACCATCCACACTACGACAACCAGAACGTGAGGTCCACTCAAAAGACCGAATGTCCCCCTCTGCCGACAAGCAGCATTGCTCAGATCACCCACTAACACCCACACATGTCCTACATAGGTGTGCACCCAACATCACCACACTACCTCTGGCCACGAGACGTAAACAATGGCAGGAAAGAACGACACAGGTGTGCCACTCCCCCACTGCACCAACGGAACCGGCGACCTTCCTGACATGGGCCAAACATGCAGCCTGACTTAACATATCCCACTGTGGCTAAGGCATCCACCCACTATCCTCACTATAACCGAACCTCGCCCCCATAAACCCTCCCTTAGAACAAGTTGTGCCTTAGCCTAACCCAAGTTGAACCCAAGTTGTGCCTTAACCTAACCCAAGTTGAACCCAAGTTGTGCCTTAATCTAAACCACGTTGTGGCTTAACCTAACCCACGTTGTGGCTTAACCTAACCCACGTTGTGGCTTAACCTAACCCATGTTGTGGCTTAACCTAACCCACGTTATGGCTTAACCTGCTCTGTAATCTTAATATGAATCGTTAAATTAACATAGCATTGCCTAACCGCAATCCTCTCGACATAGTTCGCTGGTTTACTCCTCGCACTGACATATGGTTACCAATGCCACCAGACGCGTTGCAGCTGAGGCGAGCAGGACCGACCAACCACAATTCAACACCATAAACGGTTTTCGTCGTTGGCGAACACCACTGGACAGAGTGTGCGCCGGCCGGGTTCTCCACTGCAGGCTCCCATGTGTTGCCAGGTTGTAGTTGGGTTTGGCGGATGGTGTTCCCATCGTGCAACGACTGGTGTCTCTGGTGTCCTGCTTATCACTTCATGTTACCGAGCGTACCCTCAGATCAACACCTTGCGAGTGTTGCTTGCTTTCCATATGTTAACGCTATCCACTGTAATGTATACCCCCTGCCTTCTCACGCTGGTCGGTCATGACTTTGCGTGTTCAATGTCCTTTGCAGCTGTTAACTGTCATTAGTATGCCGAAGCACTCAGTCTACGTTGTAGTACGGCCTGTGTCCACTGTCTGCTGATGTCGTACGCCTAACCCACACACTGTACTGCACATTGGTCGTTACATACTGAATGACACACCGTGGCACATGCGTGACCATAAAATGGTTGCACCTAACAACAGTGAAGCACATGGTCTGTATGTGGTGCACTCAGCTACGTGTCTCGTCTCCCCATTACAGCTCGATTGCACTGTGCTACACCATAGAGGCGTGTGGGAGGAACGGACCAACCCATTGCGTGTCACCCTGGATGATGTTCAGCGTGAGCTGTCTGTTGATGTAGTGAATTGTGTATTCCGACTTAGTCGTCTCTTCTTATGCAGCGTGATACCGTGGTGCACCGCGTTCCACATCTGCGACATGCTACAGAGGCCAGTTGACAGTTTGTCGTGTGATGGACATCGCATACATATGCGAGCCACCTTCCACATGTTCTCTCGTCGTGCACATTGTGCTGTGTGTATGTGGGCAGATGTAGCGTGTCATGCCACATAACATACAGGCATGCAAGAATAGTTGAATTCGCAAAGGGATATGGAGGTCAACGTTTGCTGTCGAACTTATGCAAATGAACAACTGGAAACCCGTTATTGGGCGGTTGTTCACGCTGGAGTTCAAAATCACTGACGGCGACGATCGGTATGGCTACTAACCTGTCATTTCAGCGATACACGCCATACCCACAAACGTGAATGGGCATGTGAGTGTGAAGCAATACACGGTGGTGGCTGGGTGGGACTGTCCCCAGCCGGCAAGGGGGGCCACCTGGCGTGCTGCCCGCGGGCTGTGTAAGGACACGCACTACAGCTGGTTGGTGGGGGCACCCAGTGGCAGGCACTCCGGCCAACGGACCCAGCACGCGGCAAAGCTGCGCGCCGGCTTACCCCCTGCGCGGCGCCATGCGGCCATAGTCGGTTCTCATGGGCCCAGTTCAAAGCGCGGTGGACATCTGCAGTGTGCTGGTCCGATTGAGGACTGTGAGCGTTGAGGGTGCGTCGCCGCCCGGCACTCGGCGACTCGACGCTGTCTGGTGCTCGGTCGCCCCAGCCGTTCTTCCTGGTGGTTTGTATCGCAGCTATGCGGACGTTTTGGCGCGTGTGCCATTCTGGGAGAGTTCGCTTTGGCCCCCAAGTGGGGCTTTGCCCTTCTGTGATGCTGCAAGACACCATAGGTGTCCGCATGTGTTCTCCTGTTGGAGACGCCATGACAGCACGCACTCGGGCCTCTGTCGGCAGCAGCAATCTCAGTTAGGATCACGGCTGGTCGCACTGCAAGCATCTACTCGCCTAACTCCGGGCGATTGCGCCACTCTCCAACCTGACCAAGTACGTAGGTCAGCAGTGTGCGCCGCTTGGACATGAGAAGGTTTCGAGGTGTATCGTGAAGGGGAGCTCAGCCTCCTCCTGTGTGCAGAATAACTGAGTGAACGCTTGCATGTTCGCGCGGGCCCCTGGGACACACTCCTAAATGGCTAGCTGCTCAGCTCCAGTTGACGCAGCTCCCTGGTTGATCCTGCCAATAGTCATACGCTTGTCTCAAAGATTAAGCCAGGCATGTCTCAGTACAAGCCACATTAAGGTGAAACCGCGAATGGCTCATAAAATCAGTGTAGTTTCTTAGATCGTACCCACGTCACTTGGATAACTGTGGTAATTCTAGAACTAATACATGCAAACTGAGTCCCGACAAGAGATGGAAGGGATGCTTTTATTAGATCAAAACCAAACGGTCGGCTCGTCTGGTCCGTTTGCCTTGGTGGCTCTTAATAACTTTATGCTGATCACACAGTTCCCATGCCGGCGACACATCTTTCAAATGTCTGCCTTATCAGCTGTCGAAGGTAAGTTCTGTGCCTACCATGGTTGTAACGGGTAACGTGAAATCAGGGGTCGATTCCGGAGAGGGAGCCTGAGAAACGGCTACCACATCCAAGGAAGGCAGCAGGGGCGCAAACTACCCACTTCCGGCACAGGGATGTAGTGATGAAATACAACGATACGGGAGGCCCTGTAATTGGAATGAGTACACTTTAAATCCTTTAACGAGTATCTATTGGAGGGCATGTCTGGTGCCAGCAGCTGCGGTAATTCTAGCTCCAATAGCGTATATTAAAGTCGTTGTGGTTAAAAAGCTCGTAGTTGGATCTGTGTCCCACACTTGGTTCACCGCCCGTCGGTGTTTAACTGGCATGTAGCGTGGGACATCCTGCCACAGGGACGAGCCAAAGGCGTGCGACCGCCTCGTGTGTGCTCATGCGTCCCGACGTGGACCCTGTTGAAATCCTACTAGGGTGCTCTTTATTAAGTGTCTAGGTGGGCCGGCACGTTTTCTTTGAACAAATTAGATTGCTTAAAGCAGGCAAGCCCGCCTGAATACAGTGTGCATGGAATAATGGAATAGGACCTCGCTTCTATTTTGTTGGTTTTCGGAACCCAAGGTAATGATTAATAGGGACAGGCAAGGGGATTTCGTATTGCAACGTTAGAGGTGAAATTCGTGGATCGTCGCAAGACGAACAGAAGTGAAAGCATTAGCCAATGATGTTTTCATTAATCAAGAACGAAAGTAAGAGGTTCGAAGGCGATCAGATACCGCCCTAGTTCTAACCATAAACGATGCCAGCCAGCGATGCGCCACAGATCCTCCGATTACTCGGCAGGCAGCCTCCTGGAAATCAAAGTTGGTTGGTTTGTGGGGGTTAAAGGGACCAGACTGCGACGGTCATCGAGTCTTTTTTCCAAAAAAAAAACTAAAATCACCCACAGAGAATAAAAAACGAACAACAGAAAAGATGGCGGACGACACAGGACAAGAGAGATTCAGACAGAGATCTGACAAAACAAATTAAAACCACACAGAGTGTGACGGTGGTCAGTCGACCATAGAGAAGAAAAGGAATAGCCAACCACCGAGAAACATATTAAAAACTTAGTCTAAAACCGTAGGCCAAAGGCCAGAATCAAAACAAAAGAACATAACAAACACTCAGACTAAATGAAAAAAAAAACCTGCACGAATAAAATGCAATACTAAGCCTGCCATGGCGGTGTAATCAGATAAAGGGGTAGGGAGAGTATCAAGCAGCGCAAATGTCTGCCTGACCACAGCTAAAAGGGGACAGGCCAACAACATATGGGTCACAGTCAAAGCCGCCCTGCGGCGATATAGAGGAGGGTCCTCCCGACGCAGTAAATAACTGTGCGTCAGCCAGGAATGGCCAATGCGGAGCCGACAAAGGACAACTGAGTCTCTGCGATTGGCTCGCATGGATGACAGCCACACCGTCGTCGTCCCCTTGATAACATGGAGATTATTGGGTGGGGTCAGATTGCGCCATTCAGCGTCCCACAGCGCAAAAACTTTGCGGCATAAGCAAGCTCAAAAATCAGTCTCTGGGAGGCCAACTTTCAGAGATGGTTTACTGGTGGCCCCTTTCGCCAGGCGGTGAACATTTTCATTGCCGGGTATCCCAACATGGCCGGGGGTCCACCCAAAGACCACAGAGTGGCCCCTACGGGCAAGAGTATGCAGGGACTTCTGGATAGCCATCATCAGACGAGAACGAGGGAAAAACTGGTCAAGAGCTCTTAGACCGCTCAGGGAATCGCTACAGATAACGAAGGACTCACCTGAGCAGGAGCGGATATACTCTAGGGCACGAAAGATGGCGACTAGCTCAGCAGTGAAAACGCTGCAGCCACACGGCAAGGAACGATGTTCATAGTGTTCCTGTAGAGTTAGAGCATAACCAACACGACCAGCAACCATCGAACCGTCAGTGTAAACAACGCCAGAGCCCTGATACATCGCTACAATGGAATAAAAGTGGCGGCGGAAGGCCTCTGGAGGGACTGAGTCCTTCGGCCCCATGCCAATTTCAACCGAAGGCAAGGGTGGGGCACTCACCACAGGGGTGTATGCAGAGGGGCCTGGAAAGGAGTCGGATGAGGGAAATCCCCAAGCCCAGAGAGGAGCTCTCTGATGCGGACCGCAATCGTACAACCCGACCGGGGCCGACGATCTGGGAGACAGACGACCGACAACGGGAACAGAAGATGATAATTAGGATGCCCGGGCAAGCTACAAACATGCGTAGCATAAGCAGCCAGTAAATCTTGGTGCCGTAACTGCAGTGGAGGGACACCTGCTTCACAAGTATGCTGTCCACAGGGCTGGTCCAGAAAGCACCAGTGGCAAGTAGGATCCCGCTGTGAAGAACTGGGTCCAGCACACGCAATGCAGATGGGGATGCTGAACCATAAGCCAGGCTCCCATAATCCAGACGGGACTGGACTAACGCGTGGTAGAGCTGTAAAAGGGTGGATGGATCAGCATCCCAGCTGGTGTGGCTCAAGCATTGCAGAGCATTTAGCTGCCGCCAACACATCTGTTTAAGCTGCCGAATATGAGGCAGCCAAGTCAACCGGGCATCAAAAACCACTCCCAAAAACCTATATCTCCACCACAGCAAGACGTTCACTGGCAAGATAATGCCGGGGCTCCGGGTGAACAGTGCGCCGCTGGCAGAAATGCATAACGCAGGCCTTGGCTGCCAAAAACTGGAACCCATGCGCTACAGCCCAAGACTGCGCCTTGCGGATAGCGCCCTGCAGCTGACGTTCAGCAGCTGCAATGCCATTAGAGCTATAGTAAAGGCAGAAGTCGTCAGCATACAAGGACGCTGAGACAGACGTTCCCACCGCCGCGGCGAGCCCGTTAATTGGTATTAGAAACAGGCAGACACTTAAAACAGATCCCTGTGGCACCCCATTCTCCAGGACTCGGGAGGAACTATGGGAGACCGCGACTTGCACGCGGAAGGCACTATGCGACAGAAAATTTCGTATGAAAATCGGCAGTGGACCAGAAGACCCCAACCATGAAGCGTAGAGAGGATGTGACGACGCCATGTCGTATCGTACGCCTTCCACATGTCGAAAGAGACAGCGATCAGGTTGACGGCGGGCAAAGGCTGTATGGATGGCTGACTTCAGGTTCACAAGATTGTCGGTGGCAGAGCGGCCTTTACAGAACCCACCCTAAGACAGAGCCAGAAGGCCCCACGATTCGAGTACCCAACTCAACTGCCGGCTCACCATCCGTTCAAGCAACTTGCAAAGAACGTTGGTGAGGCTAATGGGGCGGTTGCTGTCCACCTCCAAAGGGTTCTTGCCAGGTTTCAAAACGGGGATAACACTGCTGTCCGGCCATTGCGACAGAAACTCACCCTCGACCCAAATACGGTTGTAAAGGTCGAGGAGCCGTCGCTGGCAGTACACTGAAAGGTGATTCATCATTTGATAGTGGATGCGATCTGGCCCAAGAGCTGTAACACGGCAAGCGGCTAAGGCACTGTGAAATTCCCACTCTCTGAATGGAACATTGTAGGATTCAAGATGGTGGGTGCGAAATGAAAGACTCCAACGTTCCATCCGCTCTTTAATAGAGCGGAAGGCCGGTAGGTAATTCGCAGAAGCCTAAATCAGAGCGGAATGCTCTGCCAAGCGGTTTGCAATTACGTTGGAGTCAGTACAAACTGCTCCATTCAGTGAGATCACAGGGACGCTGACAGGGGTCCTATAGCCACAGAGGTGTCGAATCTTGGCCCAGACCTGCGATTGAGAGACATTGTGGCCAATGGTGGACACATACCGCCTCCAGCACTCCTGCTGGTGTTGGGGAATGATGCGGTGGCCCGCGCACGGAGCCGTTTCAAGGCGATGAAGTGTTCTATGGAGGGATGTCGCTTGTGACGCTGGAGCGCCCGCCGGCGACCTTTAAACGCTTCAGCGAACTCAGGCGACCACCACGGCACAGACCTCCGCCAAGGGGACCCAGAAGAACGGGTAATGATAGATTCTGCGGCATTAACGATGCTGGTGGTGACTGAGTGAATCACCGTACCAATGGCTTCATGAGAAACAGGGTTAATAGCGACAGTGGAGGAAAACAAGTCCCAGTCAGCCTTATTCAGAGCCCAGAAGAGTGACGCTGTGGCAGTGACACAAATATTGGAAAGTGGTCACTACCACACAGGTCGTCATGCACGCTTTATTGGACAGATGGTAAGAGCCTAGGGCTGCAGATCGAAACGTCGATGGTGGAGTACAGGCCGTGTACCACACTGAAATGCGTGAAGGCATCATCATTTAAAATCTAAAGGTCTAACTGTGTCAATACATTCTCAACAGTGGCGCCTCGACCTGTTGCCACCGACCCACCCCACAGAGGGTTATGGGCGTTGAAGTCGCCCAGTAACAGGAGAGGCGGCGGCAGTTGCGCTATCAGCGCAGCCAGGACATGCTGCAGGACATCACCATCCAGTGGGAGATAAAGACTGCAGACGGCAACAGCCTGTGGCGTCCACACCCGAGCAGCGACAATCTCTAAAGGTGTTTGTAGAGGGACAGACTCGCTGTGAAGAGAGTGAAGGACATAGATGCAGACGCGACCAGGCACCCTTTCATAAGCTCTTTGCTTCTTATAATAACCCCGATAGCCACGGAGGGCGGGGGTTCACATCGCTGGAAAGCAAGTTTCCTGAAGAGCAATGCATAAGAAAGGGTGAAGGCTGATAAGTTGTCGGAGCTCAGCCAGATGGTGGAAGAAACAGCTGCAGTTCCACTGGAGGATGATATTGTCTATGGCTGAGGAATGTGTGAAGGGAGTGGGGAGGCAGTTTACGCAGCTGGGTCACCTGCTGCCTCTGATGGAGCACCTGTGCTAGTGCTGTCCATTGCATCTGAGCGACCAGCGAGATAAGGTCCTCAGCGGACGCAAGAATCTCCACCTCATCCTCAGACGCAGAGCTTGTGGGTATCGGTGGAGTAGGTGCCACCGCAGGTGCCTTGGTCTTACGGGTCTTTAATGTCGTTTTCTCTCGCTGTTCCTTTGGTTGCCGTTGCTGGGAGGGCTTATGGGAGTCAGTCTCTGGGACCGAAGATGATCACGATGCTCGACGACCAGCGACCTGTGGCTTCTTCAGCCACTGGGTGGTGTCTGCTGTGCCACTGGTAGGAACCTGGGAAGGGAGTGACCCAAGGGATCCCTTACGAGCCAGAGAAGCCGAAGAAGACTTGCGCTTCTCTGGCATAGAAGTGGGGACTGGTGTCCACTGTGGTTGACGGGGTGCTGCTCCCGAGGTAGGTGGTGTGGGAGCAACAGCGAGATAAGTGGCCCCTGTCGTCAATGGGGCAGGTGAGGTCCTCTGAGAGCTGACTGTCTGTGGCGCAACTAAAGGAGCTGGAGCAGGAATGACAGTGGAGGCATAAGATGACATTATGTGCACAGGATGTAGCCCTTCAAATTTCCGCTTAGCCTCAGTGTAGGTCAGTCGGTCCAGGGTCTTTTATTCCATGATTTTGCGTTCTTTCTGTAAGATCCTGCAGTCTGACGAGCAAGGTGAATGACGCTCTCCACAGTTGACACAGATGCGAGGCGGGGCACATGGAGTATCGGGATGAGATGGGCGTCCGCAATATCGACATGTGAGGCTGGAAGTACAGCAGGAAGACATATAGCTGAACTTCCAGTACTTAAAGCACCACATCAGGGGAGGGATATAGGGCTTGACATCACAACGGTAGACCATCACCTTGACCTTCTCCAGTAATGTATCACCCTCGAAGGCCAAGATGAAGGCATCGGTAGAAACTTGATTGTCCCTCGGACCCCGATGAACGCGCCGGACGAATTGAACACCTCTACTCTCTAAGTTCGCGCGCAGCTCGTCATCAGACTGCAAATGTAGGTCCCTATTGAAAATAATACCCTGGACCATATTTAAACTCTTATGTGGTGTGATGGTAACGTTAACATCCCCCAACTTGTCACAAGCAAGTGACCTGTGTGACTGTGCGGAGGATGCTGTTTTTATCAAAACTTATCCAGATCGCATTTTGGACAAGCCCTCCACCCCCCCAAACTTGTCCTCTAAATGCTCTACGAAGAACTGAGCATTCACAGATAAAGGATTCCCCATCAGCTCTGGTACAGACGAGATACCTGGGAGAATACATGTCACTGTCGTTCATTGCCTTTCGTTCCTCCCATGGTGTGGCCAGGGATGGTGGTCATAAACGTTAGCTTTAAAATAAGCCCTCGAACGCTTAGAGACTGCTGGTGGCTGGCTACCAGCAAGAGATGATGTGCCACGCTTCATTGCGTGTGATCCACCATGATGCAATCTACTCCGACCAAGGGCCCTCCCCATGGGCACCACCCAGCCACAGAAAGGGCCATCTGGCACGATCGCCATTGCCAGGAGTCCGGATGCCCCAGGGAGATGGACATCTACTCCTTGGCATACGTGGGGAGTAAACGGCGCAGGCATCAGTAGAGCAATCCCTGTGCTTTCAGGGGGCTACAACCAACAGGGTACATGGCGGCCCCACCACAATGGACTGGCTACCATGCTGGATCTTAGGTGCAAAAATGTCCAAGGTCGTCGTCGCAGCAAAAAGCAACACTGCACAGTGCAGCGTGGTAATCGCATCCAGGGACGTATCCTCGCCCAAGAGATGGTAAACGAGTGGGGCAGCATTGCAACGACGAGGAAGCCGGCTAAAGGTCTCAACACAAGATGGATACAGTGCACCATGTAAGGCGTCCTTCCCCAATTGGCTCGCTCTTTGGAAGAATTTAGAAAGCTGGAGCTCAATCCCCAGAGGGGACCATCCCATAAGGCCGAAACGTTTGAGACTCCTTTTAGTCGCCTCTTACGACAGGCAGGAATACCGCGGGCCTATTCTCACCCCCAAACCCGCAGGGGGAGGAAACCAAAGCTTTTGGGTTCCGGGGGAAGTATGGTTGCAAAGCTGAAACTTAAAGGAATTCACGGAAGGGCACCTTCAGGAGGGGAGCCACTGGCTTAATTTGACTCAACATGGGAAACCTCACCAGGCCCGGACACCAGAAGGATTGACAGATTGATAGCTCTATCGTGATTCGTTGGGTATTGGTGCATGGCTGTTCTCAGCTGGTGGAGCGATTTGTCTGGTTAATTCCGATAACGAACGAGACTCTAGCCTGCTAACTAGTGGCGTGACATCCTTCGTGCTGTCAGCGATTACTTTTCTTCTTAGAGGGACAAGCGACTTCTAGCCGCACGAGACTGAGCAATAACAGGTCTGTGAAGCCCTTAGATGTTCTGGGTCGCATGTGTGCAACACTGAAGGAATCAGCATGTCTTCCTAGGCCGAAAGGTCGGGGTAACCCGCTGAACCTCCTTCATGCTAGGGATTGGGACTTGCAATTGTTCCCCATGAACGAGGAATTCCCAGTAAGCGCGAGTCATAAGCTCGCGTTGATTACGTCCCTGCCCTTTGTACACACCGCCCGTCGCTACTACCGATTGAATGATTTACTGAGGTCTTCGGACTGGTACGCGGCATCGACTCTGTCGTTGCCGATGCTACCAGAAAGATGACCAAACTCGATCATTTAGAGGAAGTAAAGGCCGTAACAAGGTTTCCGTGCGTGATGCTGTGGAAGGATCATTACCGACTAGACTGAATGTCTTTCGATGTGCGTGTCGTGTCGTGCAGCACGCTACCTGTACGACTCCCAGTAGCCGTTCGCCGCGTGAAACCCCACGCATACTTCTAAAAACCAACGGAAATATTGTGTAGTACGAGAGCTGAAGCTCTGGAGCGGCAGGCCTGCGGTACCTGGCGCCTAGCGTCGGTTTTGAATGACTTTCGCCCGAGTGCCTGTCCGCTCTGGTGTGGAGCCATACGACGCCCATCGGCCGTGAGGCCATTGGACAAAACACTGGAACAGGGGCCGTCAAACGCCTCAGTCCCTCCTATGCAACTGTTTTGAAATAGACAGTGGAAACTAAAAAAGATCACAGAAGATGGCGGATCACTCGTCTCGTGGGTCGATGAAGAACACAGCAAATTGCGCGTCGACATGCGAACTGCAGGACACATGAACATTTGACGTTTCGAACGCGCTGCATTCCATGCCACGTCTGGATGAGGGTCGGCTACACATACTGAAGGGCTCGGCGTTTGTCCCGCTTCAGAGACCTGGCAGTGTCGTGGCCGCCTGTGGCGCCAGCCGCATCTCCTTAAACGTGCGATGCGCGCACTTCGTCTGACGGTTCGCATACCGGTACTGTCTCGGTAGCGTGAACAGCTAGCTGGCGGTGCGGCCAGCGACACCTCGTACAACAATCTCAGAGCAGGTGAGACAACCCGCTGAATTTAAGCATATTACTAAGCGAAGAAGAAGAAATTAACAAGGATTCCCCCAGTAGCGGCGGGCGAACAGGGAAGAGTCCAGCACCAAACCCATGGCATGTGGTGTTTTGGAGTGTCCACTACCCCGATGCCTCGCGCCGAGCCCAAGTCCAACTTGAATGAGACCGATAGCGAACAAGTACTGTGAGGGAAAGTTTTAAAGAACTTTGAAGAGAGAGTTCAAAAGTACGTGAAACTTTTCTGGGGTAAACGTGAGAAGTCCGAAAGGTCGAACAGGTGGGATTCACACCCATCTGGCCACTGGCTCCTCAGCAGATGAGGCCGGCTGCCTATGTGGAGAAATCAGTGGCGGGGTCGTGTCCGGTTGCCTTTCCACTCGCCACGTGGTGGGGCCGTTCCGGTGTGCGGTGGGCCGCACTTCTCCTCTAGTACGACGTCACGACCCGCTAGGTGCCAGCCTACAGTCCGGGTGAGCAGCCTGTCCTTCTGTGGGCCTCGGTTTCCGTCTGTTGGGCAGAGCTCCAGTGTCCTGGCTGGCTGCTTCGCGATATATCTGGAGGAGTCGATTCCCCCCTTTGGGTGCTCGGGCTCCCGGCAAGCGCGCGCGGTTCTTCCTGGATGACGGACCTACCTGGCCTGGCCCTGGACCCATGCTGCTGTTGGCTTGGGATGCTCTCGGGAGGAATAATCGCTCCCGTCAGTGGTGCTTCAGCTTTGGACAATTTCACGACCCATCTTGAAACACGGACCAAGGAGTATAACACGTGCGCGAGTCATTAGGCTGTACAAAACCTACTGAAAGTGAAGGTCTCGCCTTGCGCGAGCCAAGGGAGGATGGGGCTTCTCCAACCTTCATGGGGCGGCGGCATCCATACTCGTGGGGTGTCTCATCCTCATTGCGAGGTGAGTTGCACCTAGAGCGTTCACGTTAGGACCCAAAAGATGTGAACTATGCCTGGCCAGGACGAAATCAGGGGAAACCCTGATGGAGGTCCGTAGCGATTCTGACGTGCAAACCAGATCGGCGGAGCTGGGTATAGGGGTGAAAGACTAATCAGAACCATCTAGTAGCTGGTACCCTTAGAAATTTCCCCCAGGATAGCTGGTGCTCGTACGAGTCTCATCCGGTAAAGCAAATGATTAGAGGCCTTGGGGCCGAAACGACCTCAACCTATTCTCAAACTTTAAAGGGTGAAATCTCTGGATTGTTCGATTTGCTGAAGCCGCGAGCAAACGACTCGGATTGGAGTGCCAAGTGGGCCACTTTTTGGTAAGTAGAACTGGCGCTGTGTGATGAACCAAACGCCTAGTTAAGGCGCCCGAATCGACGCTCATGGGAAACCATGAAAGGCGTTGGTTGCTTAAGACAGCAAGACGGTGGCCATGGAAGTCAGAATCCGCTAAGGAGTGTGTAAAAACTCACCACCTGAAGCAACTAGCCCTGAAAATGGATGGCGCTGAAGTGTCGTGCCTATACTCGGCCGTCAGTCTGGCAGTCATGGCTGGTCCTTGTGGCTGGCCGCGAAGCCCTGGCGAGTAGGAGGGTCGTTGCGGTGGGCGCAGAAGGGTCTGGGCGTGAGTCTGCCTGAAACCGCCGTTGGTGCAGATCTTGGTGGCAGTAGCAAATACTCCAGCGAGGCCCTGGAGGGCTGACACAGAGAAGAGTTTTGTGTGAACAGCCATTGCACACGAGTCAGTCGATCCTAAGCCCTAGGAGAAATCCGATGTTGATTAGGGCTATCATAACATGATGCACTTTGTGCTGGCCACCGTTGGGTGGAACGGAATCCGGTTCCTATTCTGGAACCCAGCAGCGGAATCGATACAAGTCGGGCCCCTCTTTTAGAGATGCTCGTCAGGGTAACCCAAGAGGATCCGGGGAAGAGTTTTCTTTTCTGCATGTGCATTCGAGTTCCTGGAATCCTCTAGCAGGGAGATAGGGTTTGGATGGCAGAGAGCACCGCAGTTGCGGCAGTGTCCCAATCTTCCCCTCGGACCTTGAAAATCCGGGAGAGGGCCACGTGGAGGAGTCGCACCAATTCGCACCCATATCCACAGCAGGTTGTAATTCCACAGCAAATATCCCCTACCACGCACCAATTAATAATTTTTAATCGAACCATCCACATTCATTCACTTTGGAAAAGTTATCTGATCTGATTTTCTCGTAATATATGCGGCGACAGCTCGTCGACGCCAAAGTATTTTCTAGTGCATTTATTCTTCGAAATAACAGAGATGCATAGATGTATTCTCCATGGTTGTGAGAGTGGTAAATAGGACAGCTTCTGGAGTATCTGTTGAGGGATTGATGTGTTTCTGAGAGATACATATTCTGCTTTTCTTCTCGCTAAAGCGAGCCAATTAACATTTGTGCCGCTAGCGGTTGGTTTTGAAGAGAAAGAGATTGTAAAAGGAAAATAATTAAGGCGTGGAATCACCGGAGATTTGGATATGTAATGGAGATGGATTTAATACACGATTTCCTCCATAGATAAGGCTTGTGACTTTTTTGTTCTGGAGTGAATGAACGAATAAGTTTTTTCTGAATCATTTGTTGATCACGTTGGCCCTGTAACTAGTGGGGAAGTTCCAGCTCTGTCGACGAGAGCCTGCAATCACTGAGTCTGTGTTAAATCGTCCAAAAATGCGTCGTACACATGTGGAATTCGCAATCTTTCGTAAAAGGAACACATTGTCCAAACGATTGATTCTCCCGACTGACTGCAGTGTTTAACATTAATAATAAATGTAAAGATCTCTTACAGCAAGCCAGCCGCTGATTACTAAGACGAAGGACTCCACCAAAGATTCTATTTGGCTAATTCTTTTTATCACTATATCACGTAATGAAATCTTATATTAAAAACCATACATAGATGAAGGAGAGAAAGAGAGAGAGCGAATGAAAATAGAGATAATACTAACAATCCTCCATTAGTCTAATGTTTCGCCTGTCTTATCACGGATCAGCCAAGAACTGATAGGGCCTTACTTTACTGTATAGACTTATGTGTGAAGGTGAAGGGATCTTAAAGACAACAGATACACGCCTATACAGACAAGACATTACACAGAGATAGCGGCTAGCTGCATTGATCATCTATTCTTAGATTAAAGAGACGGCAACTTATTATTCGAACATTAAAATGTTAAAATGGCCAATCCGTGGCAGGACACGTTTATGGACATAGCTAAAATAATTTTGTTCTCTGTTTCATGTCAACTACGACGAGCTACCCTAACTGACGCTGGGAAAAAAGAAAGGAAATATTCGCAGGTGATATAATTGGATCCACAAATAAAGCCGAAAGACAGCACGCTGGGCGCAGTGAAAAGGCCAAATCAATATTTGTATTATCAAAGCTTGCTAGTACAATTGAAGTTTACGTTTGTGTATTTAGTGTTATTTGATATTTGAACATTAATTATTTGTGTTCATGTTAGATATAGGAAGTGTTTTGATTGACCTGTCCCAGTTGCATTTATCTGTATGTGTACATTAAGAAATTAGACACAGAGTACCCTCATGTGAAGGAAGTTACATTTAGTAACAGCAGAACATTTATATGGTTTTAACTAGGGCAATGTTTAGGATGAGTCAAGCAGAGCATAGCAGCACGCATCAGCCTTCAGCTGTTAGCACTGATAATAATGAAGCAGTAAGAAGTTTTGTAGGACCGATGGCTACAGATAGCGTAACAGAACGCCCTGTGGACACGGCTGCGGGTGTAACAGCGAGTACGCAGCAGGGATTAGATCCATTGGTAATTATCATGAGACAGATGCAGATGATAACCGAGAGCATGAATACTTTGAAAACTGACATTAATGCGAAATTTGCCTCAGTTACTGAAGGGCAAAATGATTTGAATACGAAATTAGCCTCAGTTACTGAAGGGCAAAACGATTTGAATACAAAATTAGCCTCAGTTACTGAAGGGCAGGAAAATCTGAAAACCGATATTAAAGCACAATTACTGACAGTCACTCAAACTCAAGAAGAGATTAAATTAGTCCAGACTGATATTAAGCAGCAGTTACAAGACAGTTTTTCCGAATTAAAGCAGCGGATAGAGGCGAAGACCAAGGAACTCAAAGATCAGACCGAAGAGATGGAACGAAAATTAACTGCACAAATAGAATTGGTGAAAGCACAATGTGAGGAATCTACTCAGCGCGTACGTGTCGAAATGGAGTATGTGACTATTAAGATAGATACCGTACGGGAACAAGTGGAAATGATTCCGCAATTAGTACAAAAGCAAGACGCCATGGCATGTGCAATTGCGCAACTTCCTGAATTGGCACGTACACAGACTAACCTAAAGGAAAGCGTTCAACATCTGACAGAGCGTCAAGACGTTATAGACCACCAAATTAACGTATTAACGGGTAAATTATCCGAAATCACATTAGAAAACAAAAGGTTAATGTGTGAAAACGTTGAGCAAAATGTTAAGGCAGCATTCCAGAAATTATCTGGCAAACAGGAAGAGAATTTGTTTGGAAAAGGACTTGAGGAGGTGCGACAGCAGTTAGGTGCTGATTTTGAGCATTGGAAACAAACGATAGAAGAGTCGATGCGTGCTTCACAACAAAGCACAGAACAAATGAATACAGGGCAGCTGCAGAAGTTGGCAACGACTATAGAGCCAGTTACTGCCCATTCGCACGCAATACCGACTTGTGCAAGTAATTCAAACATTAAATTGCCACAAGCCGGTTGTTCGCGTGAATTCTTATCTACCGGAGATTACGAAAGCCTTTGCTATGCCGAAAAAAAAATGATAAAGCATCGGCAATTCCAGATTTTTAACCCTGACAAAAGGGGGGTCCATCCAATTGTTTTTATTCGAAGTTTCAGAGGCGTGCTACCCAGAAATTCGTCGGAGTGGCAGAAGATCAGTTTTGTTACAGGATATATACAGGATTCGGGGGCAATCTGGGCCTCAGACATGACTTCTGTTTGCCCAACATATGACGATTTTGAGAAGGCGTTTTTAGCAAAGTTCTGGTCAGAAGGGGTACAGGAACGCCTAAGGCAGGAGGTGCTCTACCCAGAGCCTTTCTCCTTTTCGAAAGGAAGCCTTAGAAGGTATTTCGAAAAATATATAAATAAAACGAGATACTGGGACAGACCTATGCCCTTGCCAGACATAATAAACAAACTTAAGGCAAGACTACCAACTAGCATCCGGAATCAATTGATTTCCGGCAACGACAAAGACTTGGAGTCGTTCCTCACGACGTTAGACCATATAGATATTATCGAAGAGAACAACCAGAAAGCCCGTAATAACAGATTTCAATATAGGGCGATAGAACCTCCGCCAAATGATAGGCAAGGTGGAAGCATGGGTTATATCAATGGCGATCAATCGATACTGAGAAGAAATGAACAGAGATCGCTAAATAATGGAGGAACCTCTCGAAATCTCAATAGTGATCCCGGCAATGGTCTTGCCAGGGGCTATTCAAGGAACAACAGGAACGGGAAAAGATACAACCCCGTGTGGGGGAACGAAAGAAATTTCAGACCCCAAGCCTGGAATAATAACAATAATAGAAATAGGAATCAACCAGGAGAAATAAATTCAAATAGCCAACATCAGTGGGGACGGACATCTCCAAAGCAACCGGTAATTATTGAAGTGACGGATGATGTCAACGAGCAGACAAATCAAAATCCAACAAACTCGTAAGGAACCACTCGTGCCCCGGAGGAGCGGTCAACAATTGGTTGAGGGGCAACAGGATATGTGTACCCATGATAACGTATAATGATGGACAATTACTGGCAGATGAACTGACCGAGGACTTAGAACCGCTAGATGAGGATAAGGAACAGGTGGCAGTAGCCGAAGTGCAAGTCATTATGGAGACCGTACCTATAGTGGCGGTTTTAGACACAGCTGCAACCACAAATGTTATTTCGGAGGCACTATTCAACAGGATCAGAAATATAAGACGAGTACCAGTTTTTCCAGTTCAAAATTGCAGAATAATAGGCGCCGTTGGGGCTCGATCGGCTAATATAAAGGTGCAGTCACTATTTGGTGTGGAATTCGGAAATGTAGCAATGTTAAGCACATTCCTTGTTGTGAAAAATTTGGTGGTAGATTGCATTATCGGAGTCGACAGCCTACGTCAATATGGATGCAGAACAGATTTCAAAACAGGAAAAATTTGGTTGAATGTTAATAAATAAGAAATTGAGTTGGAGTTGTTGAAAAAAAAAAGCCTTACGAGAAAATATAAGTGTGCAAGTAATCAGGGCGGCCCAAAATTCTAAACAGCGCGTAATTAAAGAGTTCCAAGTCAAAGAAGATTTCAGTTAATTAGTGTTTGAAAAGTTAAATGAATCCGACTGCAATATCGAAGATCAGAAGAAGCAGCTCAATGAATTATTATTAACGTATGAAAACGTTTTTGATGAAAGGCCAGGAGTTATTAAGAGATACATATGTCATCTCTATGTTAAGCCGCACGAAACGTATTGTAGAACTTTCTATTCTGTTCCCTGAAAGTTAGAGGCTCAAGTTCAAAAGGAAATAGATCGCATGTTCAAATGGGGTTTGATCGAACCCTCTACAAGCCCATACTGCTCCCCATTGTTAGTCATGCCAAAAGCAAATGGGACTGTTAGACTGGTACTCGACGCCAGAGAAATAAATAAAATCATAATTCCAGTGAGAACACATCCGGAAAACATAGACGAACTTATACAACGGTTCCAGGATGTCAAATATTTGACAAGCATTGATTTGTGGAGCTGTTATTGGCAAGTCAAGCTGGATGAGTCATCAAGGAAGTATACGGCTTTCATTTATTCTGGAAGAAGCTACCAATTCACTGTAGTTCCTTTCGGACTCAACATTAGTGCTGGAATCTTTATAGCAGCTCTAAATTATGCACTAGGCCCAGAACTCAGAAGCAGGATAACAGTGTTTGTTGATGATTTGCTTATTGCATCGAAAACTTGGGAGGAGCATATTACCTTATTGAACCGAGTGTTGGACGTGCTCAAAACCATGGGAATGTCTGCTAACCTACAGAAATCCCATTTTGCAGTAAACAGAATCAAGTTCCTGGGGCATATAATTGACGCAAAGGGAATTTTACCAACCAAGGAGACGCTAATTGCAATTAGTAAGTTTCCAACACCCAGGAATAGGAGGAAATTAAAAGGATTTATGGGCCTTGACTCATTTTTTAGAAGATTCATAACAAATCAGGCGATGAACGCAGCAGCTCTAAACAGTCTGTTGAAGAAGGATGTGCCCTGGCTCTGGACATTAGAGTGTCAAGAACCATTCAAAGAGATAAAGAAGCAATTAGTAAATGCACCGCTTTTGTACCATCCGGACATGCAAGAAGAATTTTACTTGTCAACAGATTCTTCGAATGTGAGTATTGGAGCATGGTTGGTTGGTTGTTTTGGGGAAGGAGACCAGACAGCGTGGTCATCGGTCTCATCGGATTAGGGAAGGATGGAGAAGGAAGTCGGCCGTGCCCTTTCAGAGGAACCATCCCGGCATTTGCCTGGAGTGATTTTGGAGCATGCTTTTTCCAAGTACGCAAGATAAATGGACAACTCACCTTCTGTCCTATTGCGTTTGCTAGTCGTGTTTTGTCCAACTGTGAACGAACTTAACATGACGACAGAGGCTCTTGCGGTCATCTGGGGATTTAAACATTTTTATTATTATCTATATGGGTCAAAGACTGTCGTATACAACGATCATCAATCATTAATGTTTTTACAAATGTGTAAACTGTTACACCCCAGACTGGCTAGATGGACTCTCGCTCTGCAACAATACCAATTTAAGATCGTGCATGTCTCAGGACAACAAAACATTATTGCTGACGCTCTATCAAGGTTCAAAATGTTCAAATGTGTGTGAAATCTTATGGGACTTAACTGCTAAGGTCATCAGTCCCTAAGCTTACACACTACTTAAACTAAATTATCCTAAGGACAAACACACACACCCATGCCCGAGGGAGGACTCGAACCTCCGCCGGGACCAGCCGCACAGACTCTATCAAGGTCACCACAGGGTTTGACTAAAGAGCTTGAAGTAAATAATAACTCAGAATTCCCTGTATTGCTGCTGCAGGAAAATCCATATAAGATGTACTACGTCAATTTGTGTGCGCATATGGCACAGTTACAGAAAAGAGATGCTCAATGGGGAAGTGTCATTCAAAGGTTACAACAGCAACCTTCGGATCAGATGGCAAATTATTACAAGCTGGTAAATGGCGTATTATTTTTCCGCTGTGGAAGGCCAAACAAAGTCCGTTGGTGTGTATGTATACCTGAGGCGCAAATAGAAAAACCCATATGGTTCACCCATTTAACCTGGGGACATTTCGGTGCGACAAAACGTGCAGACAAGATAAGTGTGTACTGTTATTTTCCCAACATAAAGTGCAGAATGCATGAGGTCTTGAAGAAATGCATAATCTGTCAAAAAGCAAAGCCGGATTCAAAAGGGAGTAAGCACCCATTATGCTCTATATTAGTCCGAGAACCAAAAGAATTAATTTCGTGCGATCTGTGCGGACCGTTACCTACTTCAAGAGGAGGTGTTAGATATGTGTTGGGATTTCTTGATGTGTGTACGAAATACGTAAAGCTATACCCGATAAAGGCGGCTACAGCCAAAGTAATTGTAATAAAATTGACAAGAGATTATCTTCCACATGTTGGTATACCTAAGGCGATAATAACAGACAATGCTAAGATATTCACGGGACTCCGATGGAAACAGGCTTTGTCTCAAGTCGGTGTAAAACACATACTAACATCATTTTACCTCCCACAAGGCAATTTGGTTGAGAGAATTTTTAGAGAGTTCAATCGCTTTATGAGGACCTATTGCCATAATAAGCAGACTGCGTGGGCAAATTATGTGGAAGAGTTTGAGCAGATATACAGCTACATGCCCCACTCCTCCACTGGTTATATACCTCATTAATTGATGTTCGAGGCAAAAGAAGAAAACTTCTGGACTGAACATATGCCCAAAACTCAGGAAACTGAGACGCCTTGGGAAGAAAAAATAAGACAAGCAATCATAAATATGACGCAAAAGGCTGATCAGAGAAAACAACAATATGACAAATTAATCAAGAGGGTTACAGGCGTACCACGTCGGAGGGAAGGTACTAGTCAAAAGACATACCAAATCATCCTTAATAAAGAAGAGTATAATGAAATGGGAATTATTATATGCTGGCCCATATATCATTCTACAAATTCCGAACCCTGGGGCTTATCTGTTGGCATACCAGGGATCTAACAAAATTAAAGGGTTATCTTCCCATAACGACTTGAAAAAATTTAATGAAGATTAGAAGATAGTTGCGAGTGACAGACGAACGCTCGTAGAAACATAACAATAAACTGTGTGTGTTTAGTGTTAGAAAACTTTAAACTGAAATAATTAATCAGTGACACAGATTGTAGAAATAGTGAATAACTATAACTATCGAGTGCCGTAAAGAAGATAGTGGAGATAGGCTTCACCTTTGTTTGGGTATACATAGAACTTTAGCATTGCTAATGTCATCAAGAATTATAAAGGATCTGAATGACCTTCAAGAAGAAAGAAATATTTCCCGAAAATGACGCTGCATAATCAAAGAGGTTCCCAGTGAATGTTCACACATAATTTCAAGTGCATGCTTAGATGTGCAAACGTGTGAAGTGAAGTGATGCGTTTAGGCAGTGAATCATGAGTGACGGTTAACCCCGCAAAGATAATTTCCCGCGCAAAACAATTGACGTCGGCGCGAGAGTTAGAATCTATAAAGACGACACAGATATGCTTTGTAAGAGACTCGCATCAAACGCGAGGGGAAACTGATTGATGTTCAACTTCAAAAAAGTGTCATAATTAGAGGTTAAGAGTTCTTGTTTTATTGTTGAATGTCAAAAGAAGTTAATATTCATAGAATTAGTAGTTATTTAATGGGTCTTGTTCACTTTGGAATTTTGTTTGAAAATCCATTTCCATATATGTGCATGTATGAATGCCGGATGAATCAGAGAATAAATGAAAGAAGTGAATCCACATTCCTCGACACTAATAACTTTTACATTACAGCAATCAAGCGGAGAAATATATGTATTTAGGAGAAAATTTTTGTGAGTATAGATAAATGATATGACTTTTCAAGGAAATGATGGATTATGTCTTTGTATAAAATGAACCACACTTTCCATTATTCGATGATTTGAATCCAAAATCTACTGCAAGTTGCATGAATCCTTTAAATTACGAACAGTAAATCATTAACAGAAAATGTGTCAGAATTTTTGGACTTATAAGCACAAGTGGTGATTAAGTGATATGCGAAGTCCAAAAGAAACTAGAGTAAATATTATGATGTTTTCGGCAACAGCTTTAGTCAATGGATAAATAGAAACCTTAAGTCAATGGCTAAATTCCTTGCAGTACATCGTAAGAAAAAGGATGCATGAAGCCATAGGGATTTTGTTTTCAAAAAGGAGAATCTTGGACGGTGCAACCTAACCAGTTCGTTTACAGGAAGAGTTTCCCTTTCGGTCATTGCTAATTCTTTTGGAATGAAAGTTGCATGTAAAATCTGGTATCCCTGTTCGTTCTACTCCTCCCACTGTGGGGCGCGTAGAAGACCGACTACAAATTTGGACGTCGGGGACATGCAAGATCTGGGGGAGCTTCAGCACCGCAAGACATTGTCCTGGGAACAAGATTGTAAAAAAACAAAACTTGAGTTATTGATTATAATTTTTTTTTTTTTTTTAGCTAGAGGCACAAATCACTCTTCTCCAAATCGTTATATAAATGTATCCCTATCTTTCCTTTAGAGATCAATTTCAAAATCATTTTTTTCTCATCTGTATGCTTTCCTATCTTCTATGTACCTTAGGCTGAGGGTCTAGGCTTAAGAGGTTTTCCAAGGTTTCCCTGCTTAAGAAAGTTCCCGAATGGGTAGACCCTGATAATAGTTTCATGAAAGATCATCTTCCTTGGTTGTGCACAGCAGACATAACACCTTGATGCACGTAAAAGCAATACAGCCGCGGTACCTGTCTCTTCATTTCTTCTGTTTTCAATGTTTCTTTTCTTCGTCTGTCTTATACATAATTATTTTTTTTCAGTCAGAGGACTGACACTCATCACTTCTGGGTTACCCACACTAATAGATAGCTCGCGAAGTGTGTTCGGTAAATCAAAATTAGGCTCACAAACTTCACACGCTGCGAGGGGCATTGTAATGCCACAGCAAATATCCTCTACCACGCACCAATTAATCATTTTAAATCAAACCATTCACATTCATTCACTTTGGAAAAGTTATCTGATCTGATTTTCTCGTAATATATGCGGCGACAGCTCGTCGACGCCAAAGTATTTTCTAGTGCATTTATTCTTTGAAATAACAGAGATGCGTAGATGCATTCTCCATGGTTGTGAGAGTGGTAACTAGGACAGATTCTGGAGTATCTATTGAGGGATTGACGTGTTTCTGAGAGATACATATTCTGCTTTTCTTCTCGCTAAAGCCAATTAACATTTGTGTCGCTAGCGGTTTGTTTTGAAGAGAAAGAGATTGCAAAAGGAAAATAATTAAGGTGTGGAATCACCAGAGATCTGGACATGTAATAGAGATGCATGTAATACGCGATTTCCTCCGTAAATAAGGTTTGTGACTTTTTTGTTCTGGAGTGAATGAAAGAATAAGTTTTTTTCTGAATCATTTGTTGATCACGTTGGCCCTGTAATTAGTGGGGAAGTTTCAGCTGTGTCGAAGAGAGCCTGCAATCACTGAGTCTGTGCTAAATCGTCCAAAAAATGTGGAATTCGCAGTCTTTCGTAAAAGGAACAAGTTGTCCAAACGATTGATTCTCCCGACTGACTGCAGTGTTTAACAGTAATAATAAATATAAAGATCTCTTGCAGCAACCGAGCCGCTGATTACCAAGACGAAGGACCCCACCAAAGATTCTATTTGGCTGATTCTTTTTATCACTATATCACGTAATGAAGTCTGATAATAAAAACTATACATAGATAAAGGAGAGAAAGAGAGAGAGCGAATGAAAATAGAGATAATACTAATAATCCTCCATTAGTCTAAAGTTTCGCCTGTCTTATCACGGATCAGTCAAGAACTGGGAGGGCCTTACTTTATTGTATAGACTTATGTGTGAAGGCGAAGGGATCTTAAAGACAACAGATACACGCCTATACAGACAGGACATTACACAGAGATAGCAGTTAGCTGCATTGATCATCTATTCTTAGATTAAAGAGACGGCAACTTATTATTCGAACATTAAAATGTTAAATGTCTCCATGGTGAAGAGCCTCTTGTCGATAGAATAATGTAGGTAAGGGAAGTGGGCGAATTAGATCCGTAACTTCGGGATAAGGATTGGCTCTGAGGATCAGGGCGTGTCGGGCTTGGTCACGAAGTGGGTCAACGCTAACATGCCGGGCCTGTGCGAGTTGAGTGCCATAGGGGTGCCAGTAAGGGCGGGCGTTTAGCTCGGGTGTGGTCTGCTCTCGCTGTTGGTTGGCCTCGTGTTGCTTGGCGGTGCAGGATGCGCATGCCTGTGGGCACCTGCGTGCAGGATCTTAGCTCAGTCCCATGCCTTGGCCTCCCACGGATCTTCCTTACTGTGATGCCACGTCCACCTTAGCGTGCTCCTGTGGGCGCACGGGTGCGCGGATTCTCTTTGGCCGCCATTCAACGATCAACTCAGAACTGGCATGGACTGGTGGAATCCTACTGTCTAATTAAAACAAAGCATTGCGATGGCCCTAGCGGGTGTTGCCGCAATGTGATTTCCGTCCATTGGGCTTCACATCTCGCGGCCGCGCCGTCTTGTGCCTGTGTACCCTGACGTGTTGCGCCTGAGGGGACACACGAGAGCAATGGCTTATCCGAGGGGTGTAGGTTCGGTCGAGGTCTGCGGTTCGAGCTTTCCTCACTGAATCTGGCACCACATGTGCTGTGGCTACTCATCGTTGGGTGCTCCACGGTAGGTTTCGTGAGATCGTCTGTCACCCGTGTGGTTCTTAAAAAGTGACTCGTTCATTGGTTAGGGAGGCACCCGGGTAAGGGCATGCCGCATCCTGAATCCCACGGTAAGGGGGCTTCTCCCCTCTGACGTTCCCACCACTGGGGTTCGGTTTCAACAGCAGGTGGGCTGAGTCAGTCAGGGACGTGCATCCCTTGACTCTCGGGCTTGCTCGGTTGATGCCGTGATGTGGGCCTGACTTGGGTGGTCGCTTCCCGTCGTTGCCTGTGGCGGCTTGGACATGCCTCGGGTGTGAGTTGCATCGATGGGTGGGTCTGCCTGCTCTGACATGTGACTCCTGCCTAGTTCTGAGTGTGTCAACGCTCAGAAATTCAGGCAAGCTTGGGTAACCTCCCTGGGAGTAAACGATGACACTCTTAGTGTAGCCAAATGTCTCGTCATCTCATTAGTGACATGCATGAATGGATTAACGAGATCGCCGCTGTCCCCATCTACGTGCAGAAGTGCAGAAGTGCTGAAACAATCTATGAGCACTGCGCAGCATCAGGACATAGCACTAAGGAATGCAGTAACAGGAACAAGGCACCACAGTGTGGAAACTGCAAACACTGGAAGAAGCCACATGACCACTCAGTCGTGGACAAAAAAGACTGCCCCGAATATGTCAGATTCATGGCGAAAGAAGAACAAAGAACTGAATATGGCCAATAACACTTCTACGCCACAGTCCCCAGGTCGACAGGTAGTTGAGGTGAACACAAAGTCCAGCATCCTCAAGATTCTTCAACTAAATGGGCAGACATCCAAAGTAGTACCTAGTCAAGCATCACTTAATACAGAAGAGGAAAACCTTGATATTATTCTAATTCAAGAGCCCTATGTATCGGAAAATAACATCAAAGGATATCCTCCAGGTCTCCACCTAGTATACAGCAGCCATAGGAATACGAAACACAAACTTGACCATTCTGCAGATAACCTCCCTTTGTGATGCTCATACAGCTGTAGCTGCAGTGACTGGCGACTTTGGAGAAATATACTTAAAAAGCCTAACTGCCAGTTCCTTACCCCAATTGATGAATACTTACATCGACTGGATACCATCATCCACGAAACCCAAGGAAAAGCTATCATAATAGCAATGGATGCGAATGCCATGTCACCACTATGACACAGCCTGGACACAGATGAAGCAGGAAGAAAACTAGAGGATCTCATCTTCCAACATGGCCTAACTGTAATAAATCGAGATTCACCACTAACAACTTTCAGTGGGCCAGCTGGGGAAAATAACATCGACGTAACTCTTTTCTCATCAAACATGTCAAGGATAGTCTCTAGATGGACGATTCAAGAGGAATGTACCTCAAGCAACCACAGGGCGATCACGTTTGAGATCTTAAAACAACAAAGGGAGAGGGTCAGAGAAGAGCTACTGAGATACACCACCACATTTGCAAAATGACAAGTTTTTGACCGCCAGCTGATAACCAGAGTGGAAAAGTGGCCAAACGCAGCGGGAACAAATGTAAATGATAAAGTAGACCTCCTACCGACAGCAATACAGGAGGGCTGCAGGAAGGCCATGAGAAGAAGAACATGGATGGAGAATGCTGTACCTTGGTGGAATGAAACACTGACAAAAATGCGGCAGGACACAATTGCAGCTCGACACTGGCTGCAGAATGCACGGCGTGCATATCGTGAGACAAAAATACCGGCAGCAAAGGCAACCTACGGAAGCATAAAAAATAAATATAACAGGGAAATTACAAAAGCAAAGACAGATACTTGGAAGAAATGGGTAAAAAACTGCAACAGCAATGACCCTTGGAAGCTGACCGATAGAGTTCTTCACCCTAAATAGGGCAACGAAACTGTCCTCAGCAATGTAAAAGTGGCCGGATGAGGCCCTACCATGACCTGGCAGGAAACATTGAAAGAACTGTTGAATAACCTACTACCAGATGACGACCCAGAGGAGGACACAACACAGCAATCAGCTGTGAAGGAGCAAAATGTAAGGTATCACAAGGAAGAAAATGAGCCAGACTTCTCAGTACAAGAGATAGAGGCTGCAGTGTAGGCATGCAAACCACACAAAGCCACAGGAGCAGATGGCACAGATGATGCAATGATAAAGCGGGTATGGGAACACAATCCTGCACTCCTCATTGACACCTACAACAGCTACCTTAGGGAGTCTACATTCCCAGACAATTGGAAAATCGGAAACGTCTGCATATTACTTAAGTCTATCACAAAGCCAAGGGATGAGGTGAAATCTTATCGACCTATCTGCCTGCTCCCAATCCTAGGCAAAGTATTAGAAAGGCTAATAGTGACCAGACAGGATAACAGGTATGAAGAGTCAGGACTGAGGGCAACAAACCAATTTGGTTTCAGAAAGGGTGCATCCACAGAAATGGCAATCAGGCAAGTTGTCTCCAGTGCAAACTGTGACGAAAATATATTGTTGTCATTTTGGTGGACATAGCAGGCGCCTTCGACAATTTGTGGTGGCCAAGTGTAATGAGGCGACTTAGAGCGATGCGTTGTCCCCAAAACATGTACCACCTAGTACAAAACTACTTTAAAAAAAGGAAGTCCACTGTCTACAGTAACTCTGGGTCAGTTACGAAAAATATCACAAAGGGCTGCCCACAACGTTCTATCTGTAGCCCCTTTCTCTGGAACCTTGTATTTGACGAAGTGGTAGAACAGAAAGATGGTGAGCAGTGGGATAAAGTGGCCTACGCAGATGATTTAGCCATCGTCATAAAAGGGAAGAGTAGGTCGCAGCTAGAAGAGAGAGGTAGGACAGCACTACAAGCCATAAGCGAATGGACCACACAAAACAAACTAGGGATCTCCAAGCAGAAAACAGTTGCCATAACATCAAAGATAGATTTGATAGAGAAAGACCACCCAGACTTGAACTTGATGGGGAAAGAATTAGGTTTGTCCAGGAACACACATACCTCGGTATCACACTTTATGAAAGGCTCCTATTCACCCCGCCCCCCCCCCCCCCCCACGCAAAAAATATTCAAAAGAAACTATGTGCCGGTTCTGGCTCTCTCACAAGAGTAAGCAGATCTGAGTGGGGGCTGCAAAAGAAAACCCTGTGGCTAATATACCAAGCACTTTGTTTATCTGTCTGCAAGTACGGTGCAGCAGCATGGGGACACCGTACAAAACACAGGTACACCATGAAAATACTAATGATGATACAAAGGCCATTTTTGTTGCAGATGACGAGGGCCTGTCGAACGGTATCGACAGAAGCACTACAGACTCTCACAGGATGCATGGTGGTGTTTGTTGAGATGTTTAAGGGGGACTAAACAGCGAAGGTCATCAGTCCCCCATTCCAAAAACAGGCGAGCCGAAAATTTGCAGAGCAGGTAAAAACCAATTGGGGAAGGAGACACCCCCTAGGCACTAAAAGAACACAAATGCAGAAACAAACACTACAGACAAGAAGAGTACAGATGAACACCAGACAGAAAGAAACAGAAGAAGAGAAGATGGCCGGAGACTGGTTGACTGACCACGAGAACAAAAAAAGGGAAAGAGTCAACCATCCGACTACACACAAAAACAGCAACAAATTTTGAGAGACGCGAGGACAAAAGACACAGAAAGGGAAAGGTGCAGGACCTCCCTAAATGGAAGCATAAAAATGACTACCACAGATAAAATTTAAAACGTCATCAGCCATGGAGGCATCGTCGCATAAAACCAAAGGCAAAGTGCCTGGGAGATTAAAAGACTGCCGGAGGGTGTGCAGTCGGGGACACTCCAACAAAATGTGGGCGACCGTCAGCCGGGACCCACACTGACACAGGGGGGGATCCTCCTGACGCAAAAGATGGCCGTGCGTCAGGTAGGTATGGCCGATGCGGAGCCGACACAGGATGACAGAGTCCCTGCGAGAAGCCCGCAGGGAGGACAGCCACACATCGGTCATCTCCTTAACAGCCCGCAGTTTATTCGGGGATGTCATTCCACGCCACTCAGCAGTCCACATCCCAAGCACCTTACGGCGCAACACCAACTGCTGATCGCAAGCCATGGGGCCAATCACCAAAGCTGGGGCGTCGATCGCCCCTTTGGCAAGCCTGTCAACACGTTTGTTCCCCGGGATGGCAACGTGACCTGGTGTCCAAACAAAGACCACCGAACGACCAGAACGTGTAATGGCAGAAACAGACTCCTGAATAGAGGACACCAGAGGAGAAGAGGTATAGCAGCGGTCGATGGCCTGGAGGCTGCTCAGGGAGTCACTGCAGATGACGATGGATGTACCTGAGCAGGAATGCATATGCTCAAGAGCGCGCAATATGGCCACCAGCTCTGCAGTAAAAATACTGCAGCCAGCCGGCAAGGAGCGCTGTTCAACACGGGCAGCGTGAGCAAAAGCGTAGGCAGTGCGACCATCAACCAGGGAACCATCAGTGTAGACAGTCTCACAGCCCGAAAATGAGGCGAGGAGCGCAAGAAAACGGCGGCGGAGGGCCACAGGCGGAACCGAGTCCTTGGGTCCCTGTGCCAAGTCCAGATGGATGGACGGCTGGGGCAAACACCAGGGAGGCGTAGGTGCACGGACCCGGAAGGGAGGCAGAAGAGGGAATGACCCCAGATCCGACAGCAGGGACTGTACGCGAACAGCTATGGAAAGCCCAGACCTAGGTCGCCGTTCGGACAGATGGAGGACCATGGCAGGGAAAAGCAGGCGACGATTGGGATGGCCCGGCGAGCAATGCACGTGGACAGCATAGTCGGCGAGCAGTCGATGGCGGCGAATCCGCAGCGGGGGAACCCTGGCCTCCACCAGTAGAGTATCCATGGGGCTCATACGAAAAGCGCCAGTTGCAAGCCGAACCCCACAGTGGTGTATGGGGTCTAACAACGTCAACAATGAGGGTGATGCAGACCCATAGGCCAGGCTCCCGTAATCAAGCCTGGACTGCACAAGGGCTCTGTACAATCGCAACAGCGTGCAGCCATCTGCACCCCAAGATGTGTGGCTCAGGCAGTGGAGGGCGTTGAGGTGCCGCCAGCACTTTTGCTTCAGCTGAGTAATATGAGGAACCCATGTGAGCCGGGCATCAAAGACGAGTCCTAAGAAGCGGCAAGTGTCCACTACTTCAAGCAGGTGGCCGTCGAGGTAAAGTTCAGGATGAGAGTGGACCGTCCGACGCCTGCAGAAGTGCATAACTCGAGTCTAGGCTGCAGCGAACTGAAAACCATGAGTCAGAGCCCATGATGCTGCCTTGCGAACGGCTACTTGCAGCCTGCGTTCGGCGACTCCCATAGTCGTGGAGCTAAAGGAGATGCAGAAGTCGTCGGCATACAAAGAAGGAGACACCGACGATCCCACGGCTGCAGCCAGACCGTTAATGGCCACTAGAAATAAGGAGACGCTCAACACCGAGCCCTGCGTGACCCCATTGTCCTGTGTATAAGATGAACTAGAGGCGGCACCGACTTGCACCCGGAAAGAGCGGCGCAGTAGAAAAGTTTGAAGAAAAGCTGGGAGCCGACCACGAAGACCCCACTCATGCAACGTAGCAAGGATGTGATGCCTCCATGTGGTGTCATACGCCTTCCGCAGATCAAAAAATACAGCAACGAGATGCTGACGTCGGGCAAAGGCCGTACGGATAGCAGATTCCAGCCGCACCAAATTGTCTGCAGCAGGCCAGCCCCGATGGAAGCCACCCTGGGATGGAGCGAGGACCTCGCGCGACTCAAGGACCCAACACAAACGCCGCCCCACCATACGTTCGAGCAATTTGCACAAAACGTTGGTGAGGGTAACGGGACGATAGCTGTCCACCGCCAGTCGGTCCACACTGGGCTTCAAGATGGGGACAATAAGACCCTCTCACCATTGCGACGGGAACACGCCCTCGCTCCAAATGCGGTTAAAGATGGTGAGAACGTGTCTCTGGCAGTCCCTGGAGAGATGCTTCAGCATCTGCGCGTGGATGCAGTCTGGTCCTGGTGCTGTATCAGGGCAATCGGCGAGTTCAGTGAGGAATTCCCTCTCGCTGAATGGAGCATTGTATTGTTCAGAACGACGCGTGTGGAATGATAACAGCGTCTGCTCGGCTCGCTCCTTGTGAGAGCGAAAGGCGGGGGGATAAGTTGCAGTCACAGAGCTCTTAGCAAAGTGCGCAGCAAGGTGGTCAGCAATGGCGGCAGCGTCCGTGCAGACTGTGCCGTCCAAGGAGATCCCAGGGACACCCGTAGGGGTCTGGTATCCATAAATCCGCCGGATCCGGGACCACACGAGCGAGGGGGAGACACGGGAGCGCAGGGATGAGACACACCTCTCCCAGCACTCCTGCTTACGCCGTGCAATAAGACGACGGGCCAAGGCACGGAGCCTCTTAAAGGCGATGAGGGTCTGTAGAGACGGGTGCCGCCTATGATGCTGGAGAGCCCGCCTACGGTCGCAAATAGCCTCAGCAATCTCCGGCGACCACCAGGGTACAGCCTTCCTCCAAGGGAGTCCAGAAGAACGGGGGATGGCAGCCTTGGCGCGTGAAATGATTGACGTGGTTAAGACACGGACCACCTCGTCAATGTCACCCTGTGGGGGAGACTCAATGGTTGCAGCGGAAGTAAAAGCCGGCCAGTCAGCCCTGTGGAGAGCCCAGTGGGGCAGACGCCCAGAAGAATGACACTAGGGCAGTGACAAATAGATGTGAAAATGGTCACTACCACACAGGTCAGGATGCACCCTCCAGTGGAGGGATGGGACAAGTCCGGGGCTGCAAAGAGAGAGATCGATGGCCGAGAACGAGCCATGGGCCACACTGAAATGCGTGGGAGCACCGGTGTTCAAGAGGCTAAGGTCAAGCTGAGCCAACAAATGCTCCACGGCACGACCGCGGACATTGGAGACAGTCCCACCACATAGAGGGTTGTGGGCATTGAAATCGCCCAGTAACAAGAAAGGTGGCGGCAATTGGGCTATCAGTGCAGCCAGGACATGCAGCGCGACATCACCATCCGGTGGAAGGTAAAGACTGCAGACGGTAATAGCCTGCGGCGTCCACACCCTAACAGCAACAGCCTCTAAAGCTGTTTCTGGAGGGACAGACTCGCTGTGAAGAGAGTTAAGGACATAGATGCAGACGCCACCAGACACCCTTTCATAAGCTGCTCGGTTCTTATAATAACCCCGATAGCCATGGAGGGATGGGGGTTCGCATTGCTGGAAACCAAGTTTCCAGCAGAGCAATGCAGAGGAAACGATGAAGGCTGATAAGTTGGCGGAGCTCAGCTAGATGGTGGAAGAAACCGCTGCAGTTCCACTGGAGGATGGTGTTGTCCATGGCTGGGAAAGGTGTGACGGGACTGGGAAGGCAGATTACGCCACTGGGTCACCTGCTGCCTCCGATTGAGCACCTGTGCTAGTGATGTCCATGGCGTCGGAGGGACCGGCGAGATCGAGGTCTGCAGTGGACGCCAGGATCTCCACCTCATCCTCAGATGCAGAGCTGGAAGGTTGCGGTGGGACAGGTGCCACCACAAAGTCAGGATGCTTGGGAGCCTTTTTCTTCAACTGCTTTCCACGCTGTGCCTTTGGAGGGTCTGGCTGGGAGGGCCCCTCTGGGTCAGTCTCAGGGACGGACGACGACCATGAAGCCCTATGACCAGCGACCGGTGGTTGTTTCAAAAATTTGCGGGTGTCCACTTTGGCACTGGGCAAAGCCTGGTATGGGATGGCCCCAAGGGACCCCTTCCTGGCTAGAGTAGCCAAATAAGCCTCACGCTTCTCCGGCTGGGAAGGGGGAACGAATGTCCCCGATGGTTGGGGTGGTGTTGCTCCTGGAGGAGATGGAGCAGGAGCAACAGAGGGGGAAGTGCCCCCCCCACAACCAAGGGGGCCGGTTCATTCTGACATAGCTGAGAGGCGACAGTACGTGACGACACGGGAGAGGATCGTACTGGTGTTGCAGCAGCGGTATAGGTGGATGTCATGGGCACAGGAAGTAGCCGCTCATATTTCCGCCTTGCCTCGGTGTAGGTCAGGCGCTCCAGAGTCTTATATTCCATTATCTTCCTTTCCTTCTGGAGCAGGGGGAATGGTGTTCTCCACAGTTAACACAGATAGGAGGCGGGGCACATGGAGTATCGGGATGTGAAGGACGGCCACAATCTCGACAGGTGATGCCGAAATTACAGCGAGATGACATGTGCCCGAACTTCCAGCACTTAAAACACCGCATCGGAGGAGGGATATATGGCTTCACAGCGCAACAGTAAACCATCACCTTAACCTTTTCGGGTAAGACATCACCCTCAAAGGCCAAGATGAAGGCACCGGTGGCTACCTGATTATCCCTCGGACTCCGATGGACGCGCCGGACGAAATGAACACCTCGTCGTTCGAGGTTGGCGCGTAATTCATCGTCGGACTGCAGAAGAAGATCCCTGTGGAATATAATACCCTGGACCATGTGGAGACTCTTATGCAGCGTGATGCTAACTGAAACATCCCCCAACTTGTGACAATTGAGCAACATCTGGGACTGGGCAGAGGATGCCGTTTTGATGAGCACAGAACCAGATCGCATTTTGGACAAGCCCTCCACCTCCCCGAACTTGTCCTCTAAACGCCCCACAAAAAACTGGGGCTTGGTCGACATAAACGATTCCCCATCAACCTGCGTACACATGTGGTACCGGGGTGAATATTCTCCACTGCCTCCTTTAGCCAGACGTTCCTCCCATGGAGTGTCCAGAGAGGGAAACGATCTCTGATCAAATTTCTTCCCATTGAGGTTAGACCTCGATCGCTTAGAGACTGCTGGTGGAGGCCCACCAGTGAGAGATGATGTACCACGCTTTATTGCGGTTCATCCACCCTGATGCCACCCACTCCGACCAGGGGCTCTCCCCACGGGCACCACCCAGCCGCAGCAAAGACCACCTGGTAAGATGGCCTTTGCTGGGAGTCCCGATGCCCCAGAGGGATAGGCATCTACTCCTCAGCAGACATGGGGAGGTAGCAGCTCAGGCATCAGCAGTGCGATCCCTGTGTAGTCAGGGGGCTACCACCAAGAGGTTACATGACGACCCCACCACAACGGACTGGCTACCGTGCTGGATGTCGGGTGTCGATATATCCATGTACATCACGAGGGCAAAGATGGAAGTGCACAATGGAGGGAATGGATGCTACCTGGAACACACTGCAGCCAATGCGGGTCGCTGGGGCCGGCGAAAACGTACCATTGCTTGCCGCGCACCGCGACCACCGCACGACACCCACCCGACACCGCTGCCACCACGCGACGCTGCGACCGGTGGGCCGACACCGCCCGTCTTGCACCCAATCACCGGCATCCAAAGCGATACGCTGTAGCGCAGCATTACGAAGCGCGCCCGGTCGCCGCCGCCTCCTCCGCCGCTCCCGCGCGCACGGAGGCGGCACCCATCGTAGCACCCACGCCAGCGGCAGGGTCCTGCAGAGCGATACGCCCCAGCCCGCTGCACCCATTGCAGCGCCCTGTGTGCGGTGCAACCGCAATAACCGATACGCCCAGGGGTACGAAACACAAAATAGAAGCAAGGGGGCACACGTGCCCCTGGCGCCCAGCCGCGGGGGTCTCGTCTCGCGACGAGACGAATCCCCAAAGCTAGGGCTGAGTCTCAACAGATCGCAGCGTGGCAACTGCTCTACCGAGTACAACACCCCTAAGTCGTCTACAGACGATTCCGAGTCCCTACATAGAATTATAGACACCCATGGTCGACCTGAAGAGGCGGGGCGGCGCCGGGAACAGATTGCTGACAGCGCCGCCTGAGGTCCCTTGTCCGGCAAACAAGTTGGGCCCATACGCTGCGGCGCCACGTGGGTCGACCGCGCCTAGTAAAGTCACGTATTTTCGATCTTTTCGACCTTCGGGACACCTTAGCGGTATCGTTGCCACAATGGCTAGACAGGATTCGGCCTTAGAGGCGTTCATGCTTAATCCCACGGATGATAGCTTCGCACCACCGGCCGCTCGGCCGAGTGCGTGAACCAAATGTCCGAACCTGCAGTTCCTCTCATACTGAGCAGGATTACAATCGCAATGACACAGTCATCAGTAGGGTAAAACTAACCTGTCCCACGACGTTCTAAACCCAGCTCACATTCCCAATTAGTGGGTGAACAATCCAACGCTTGGCGAATTCTGCTTCGCAATGATAGGAAGTGCCGACATCGAAAGATCAAAAAGCAACGTCGCTATGAGCGCTTGGCCGCCACAAGCCAGCTATCCCTGTGGTAACTTTTCTGACACCTCTTGCTGGAAACTCTCCAAGCCAAAAGGATCGATAGGCCGTGCTTTCGCAGTCCCTATGCGTACGGAACATCGGGATCAAGCCGGCTTTTGCCCTTTTGCTCTACGCGAGGTTTCTGTCCTCGCTGAGCTGGCCTTAGGACACCTGCGTTATTCTTTGACAGATGTACCGCCCCGGACGCGCCGACGCACACGGGACGCACGGCACGCGCAGGCTTGCACCCACATGCACCGCACGCTGTGGCGCACGGACATGGAGCCACGGCGCGAACGCAACCCTAACACGCTTGGCTCGAGAACACCATGACGCCGGGTTGTTATATCACGACGCACGCTCTCCGCCTAACCGAGTGAGTAAAGAAACAATGGAAGTAGTGGTATTTCACCGGCGATGTTGCCATCTCCCACTTATGCTACACCTTCCATGTCACCTCACAGTGCCAGACTAGAGTCAAGGTCAAGAGGGTTTTCTTTCCCCACTAATGTTTCCAAGCCCGTTCCCTTGGCAGTGGCTTCACTAGATAGTATTTTTTTTACCATTTATTTGTAACATACATTACCCACTGCCTAGTTTACAATAGTGGGTACTAAGTACTAAACAATTCTACATGTTTCATTAAGCAGTATGTCTACTCTACAAAACTGTTATTTATTACATTTGCTATTTGAACATCGGCCTCTTAGCCGCTCTGGATGTCCGGGAGCGTTGGCCGTCCCTAACGGCGAGGAGCTGGGCCGTCTACTATATAGAGAACTGTGTTTGGTATTTTGTCTTCCCATCACCACCCTTTATTTACACATTTACTACACAATACTACTTCTAGTACATACAATGACTACAACATACATGCGCTTTTGCGCTAACTACATACACAGAAAACTTTGATACATGAAAAATCTACAAATTGCATGTGCTTCTGCGCTAATTATATACACACAGTAAGTATTAACATTAGAAGATCAAAAGGGGATTAATAACTGTCTTAGTTTACACAGATAGCGAATGTCCGGTCAAGTTATCAAGTTTTGTGTAGGAAATTTGGGTTTGGACTCGAAAGAAGGCAAATACGGCCTTTTGGAAACACCCCTGGGCATCCCACGCATCTCTGTCGCCATAGACTGGGGAGCCCCGCCATCTCTTCCTACTTGCCCTCATTTCTGTCCATGAACACTTTTGTTGGCTTTGTGAGGGAGGCGGATGGGTGTCCCTCACTAACAGAATTCCAGTAGGCAAGGGAAAACCGCCATTCCATCCCCCACCAAGATATAATTTGAGTTTATTTCGAAAGTCTCGCCGCTCAATACTCCTCACTCCTGTTGAGGAGTACGGCTGTTCTCTGGTTTAACTCTGGAGATTTATTCTAAGATTAGTTTCGCAAATGCGGACACCGAATCAACCAGACTTTGTAAAACTATATGCATCAGGGTTTCTTAGTATGTATGCGATATCCTGATTTGGTAGTTACTGCTTTAATTAGGAGGCAACCGGTTCGAAGTCTGGGCATTCAAAAACCACGTGTTCAGGTGTCCCAATAGGGGCACCACAAACACACTCAGGTGTTGGTTGGCTTCCTATACTGTGCAAGTATGTAGGATAAGGGCCATGTCCTGTCAAGAAGTGAACTATACCTTGCGAAGGTATTAAGTGCTTAATGTTTAACCTCTCCTGTACATTTAGAAGGAAGTCGTAGACTCGCCTTCCTGTCTCTGATGTGTCCCATTGTTGTTGCCATAATGTAATTGTCTTTTGCTTGATTTCTTTTATATTGTTTAGATGTTCACCCATAATTTGTACTACTTTTGGATAGTCCTGTTTTGCCAGCCAGTATGTTGCCGCATGTTGCCTTATTAGCAAGTCCAGTGGGCATAAGCCCATAATGATACTAAGAGCGTCTGTTGGGGTGGTGCCAAAGGCATCTATGCATCTGAGAATAACATTTCTTTGTATGCACCTGACCATCAATGCAGGCCTCACCTAAGTGAGTTTGTGGGCCCAGGCACTGGAGCCATATCCAACTATTGGTACTAATATGCAGTGATGGTACATCTTTGTTGCCAACGGAGGAAGATGAAATCGCCGTTGGGCTATACTGATCAACTTATTTAGAACAGCTAAGGCTTTGGAAGCAATGTGGTCAATGTATGGCACATAACTCCATGCCTCATCTATGAGGACGCCCAAGCACTTCGCAAGTCACGTGCACGCCACTGCTTGATTGTCTAGTCTTACGATCGGATCACAGGCCAATTTGCCCTTAAGAAGAATGTAATCAGATTTGTGAGGTGCAATTTCCAGCTTTGATGATCAACACAATTGTACTAGGATCTCGGAAACAAGGCCTGCGTTTGTCTCTACTTCGATACGACTGTCGCCCTCGATAAGGACGAGAAGATCGTCTGCATATACCACGACTCCCAGTGCCACATTGTTCTCTTCAAGTATTCTCAATAGAGGATCCATGTTTATATCCCAGAACAAAGGGCCGCACACAGAGCCCTGTGGACAGCCCTTAGATATGTTATTGAACACCACAGCACCAGGCGCCGTGATTTTGGCAACCCTATTCCGGCAGTAGTCCCTCAAACAACCGTATAGCATTACCGTACACTCGATCTCCCGAAGACGAGAGAAGAGTGCCGGCCACCACAGGTTGTCGAAGGCACCGGAGTTATGCACCATGACTCCAAGAACGTATTTCCTTGTAGATGAGTGTACAATACTTGCCACGTTGTTTACAGCATCAGATGTTGATTTTCCTCTACGAAATCCGTATTGCAGGTCACTCATTCCATGCAGGATCCTGTGACTCGACAGCCTCGAGACCAGCAGCTTCTCAAGTGTCTTCCCCAAGATGTCCAATAGGCAAATCGGCCTACAGGACTTAGGCATCGTGGGGTCTTTTTCTGGTGACTTCTTTGTTATTATTACTTCAGCAGTCTTCCAGCAGGTTGGGAAGGACTGTGTTTCCAAACATCTGTTGTATATCTTTGCAAGGCCTGGGGCCATCTTGTCCGCAATACTCTGCAGGAGTTTCGCAGGTATTGCGTCCGGCCCTGGGGCCTTGCGTTTGGCGACTGAGAGAATAGCTGCATTTACCTCCTCAACAGAGAATGGGTACACTTGTAGTTCGTTGTTATACTCCATGTGGTCTTGCGTTCTGATCTCCTGCTGCATCTCATTGTCTGTTTCTGGTCGATCGTCAGGGAGGAGCACATTTAATAACTCCTCAGCAGTCTCCACCCAGTCTTTCGTCATTCTCTCAGTGTCTCCGAGTCTTACTGTTGAAAGATGCATTCGAGAGTGTATCTTCTCTCTCACCATCTTATATGGAGCACCCCATGGGTCCAAGTTGAGGCGAGACTTCACAAAGTCCTCCCAATTTCGCGGAGATGTTGTCTTAAAGCTCCTTCGAAGATCCACTTCCGTCTTCTGTACAAGTCAAGATGGTATTGCCTTTCCTCCTGGGTGAAAGACCCTTGATAGCTGCGACGTGCTCTTCTCATAGACTGCCTGAGCCGAGTAAGCTCTGGAGTCCATGGAGAGGTCACTTCGCGTATGGGACGCCCTCGCGTCGGTATCGCCACGGCCACAGCCGCCTTGATAGAGACAACCAAGGCCTCAACAGCCTCATCCACGTCTAAAGGGCCGTCTCCCAGCTCTGGAGGATTGAACTCTGCCTCCAGCAGGTCCCAGTCAGCTCTCCCATAGTCATATTGCGTTGTCCACCCCTCTGGCACGTATTCCGCGTGTGGTACTATCGTGAACTCAATTATGTTGTGGTCACTTGTTGTAAGATTGTCTAAGACTTTCCAACTCTGAATATTGTTTGCTACATTGATTGAACTCAGTGTAACGTCTATATGGGAAGCTGACCCGGCTCGACTCCTATAGGTAGGAGGGTTGGCAGGGAGATTTACTTCATGCAGTTGGTTTTCCATAGTAAAATCCTCAAGTGCAATACCCCTATGGTCCTGGACTCCGCTGTGCCAGAGAGGGGATTTTGCATTACTATCCATTGTGATTATGAGTGACTTGCCAGTTAGGGCACGCAAGACAGTTGACAATTGCCTCAGGTATATATGTATTGGGTCTCTATATTGACAATAATCATTTATGAAATACCAATGAGCGTTACAATAGTTTATCTCAATGACAGTCACATGTGCATTACAAAACTGAGTAAGAACAGTAGTTTTAATTAGCTTATTCAAAATGACAATGACTGATATTGGATTTTGACCAGTTGAGATAACCTGAGCTATAACAGGAAAGCCTGAGACCCTGCCAGAGACAGAGTATGGTTCTTGTATTAGTAAGATATCACTATGTCTTTCTTCAGCTAGTTTGCAGAGCTCGTGAGTGACCAATGAGCTCCGCATTGCGGTTATCTGTAAAATATTGAGTCTGGTCATGGGTATCTGGTAATAAAATGACTTGCGGGCCAAGTCTGGGCAGGTTCAAATGCGATTCTACCATGCATTTTGACCATGTCTTCATAAACTTTATTTAGTTCAAATTTCCTGCCCCATTGGATGTAGACTTTCGAGACTAAATCTAATAATTCAGTGTATTCTATTGGAATATTTAGGGCAACAAGTTGTATACAGTCTGCATCCTCCAGAGTGGGGTATGTAACTTTATTTCCACGAGAATGCCCAGCTCGAACCAGCTGCCTCAATGCGGCATTCAGAGTTTGTAGGTTTTCCAGCCTTGACAACCATATGGTCTCCTCACATATAGCATAGGTATTTCCAGGCGAGCTATTGTTATTAGTTCGTTTTTCTACTACATGAGTATCCCCCTCTACATCATCACCAAGAGTTATTTTATCTACATCTGTGGCTACTTTCATCAATTCTACAGTCTCTTTAGCTGTCTCCTTTGTAGGCCGCTCCGACGCAGACGCTGACAGCTCCGCCCTCGAGCGCGACTCCCCATCTCGACGACAGGAGGAACCCGCCGCCTCGCCCGCCATTTCCCCGATGACTCTGGAAGACCACTCCTGGAGGCCAGGAAGGACCCGACCTGGCAGGAGAAGTCCCTCGTTTCGGGCTGCACTTCAGGCACCGGTACAGCATAGATCTCCCCCTCCTCCCGCGAGGAGCTGTCCCCGCCCACGGAGGAGAGACCCGCCGGCCCAGTCGCCTTCGCCACAATCGAACCAGGAAGACTCCCCTGCTGGCCAGGAAACCCCCGATCTGGCAGGAGAAGTCTGTTGTCTCCGGCTGTACCGCTGGCACTGGAACAGAATAAACTTTAACAACTTCCTCCTCTCCCTCACCATCCAAGGAGGACAGTGACTCTTGTAATTTCCTCCATCTTCCCGCGTCTCTCAGTGTTTTGCTCGGTGACTTCCGACGAGTGACCTTATAGTGTGCCACCATAATTGGTCCTCTGGATAAGTCGCTGGAGAAGTAACTTGTAGGTCAGACACTCCTTACCAGGAGTGTTACAAGTCCGCTTGCGGTATTTACATGGGATGCAAAGTGGAGTGTCTGGCACAGTTCTTTTTCTCATGACTATCACACCCGCAGTTACCACACACGGGTTTCTTAAAGTTACAATATTTGGCAACATGGCCATAGTCTTGACATTTAGAGCATTTAGCTAAGGCTGTATAATCCTTCGCTGATATTGCCTTATTGCCAATGTATTTGTTATTATTATCTGTTTTCTTAATGTAGGTGCGACCTCGATTGCATAGTGAACCGTATTTTGGTCACGAGGACCTGCTTTGAATCGTATTTTTAGTTGTTCATTGAACTCCTCACGAGTCATTTTATACTCAAGGTTTTGGGCATATACACAATCTGTAACGTCGTCCTGCGACATGTACGACGGTACGTCGTACATCATCATCAGGGGGCGGCGTTTTCGTGGATTCTCACATTTGAATGATTCTTTCAGTTTCGAGTTGTTCATTATTTTCTCACTGTCCTCAGTTGAGGCCACTTCAACAATTAGTACATTTTTGGTTGTTCTAATATTGTTTATTTTGATTTTATCTACACATGGGTTTATGCTTTGTTCGCACTTCTCTTTTGCTTTCTTGACATCATCACCTTTTTTTGGTTTTATAAAAAGTGATGGGACAGCTTTTTCTACGTTTTGTTTGATGGTCTCCTGGACCGTTGTTTTACTTGCTGGTGCTGTCGCTAATGCAGCAGCATAAGTCTTTTGAGGTTTTTGTTGGTCTTTACCCAGACGTTCGTTTTCTGCTTTTATATCTGCATATTGCCCCTTTAGTCTAGCATGAGCTAGAGCCCAATTGGCAATATCCTCTTTTATCACCCTGATTTGATCAGCGGTGATCTTCCCGTGCTTGACACTGCAGTCAAGTAGTCTTAAGGAGCGTGCATGCCTCTCCATAACAGATAGTTCGATATTCACATCAATAGGAGCATCTTGCTCCAAGAGCGCCACTTCACTCCCCATTTGCTCAGCCATGATGTTAGAAGAGTGAAAAAATGATGGGGCCCGTCTGTTTCCCCCGACCGGCACCTCTGACATGGGAGGGGGGGGGGACTATCGTGCAGCTCACTCACCATGACCAAGAGCATTTTGAGCTGCTGGGTTTAGCGCACCGTTTCCAGCGCACTAGTCCCCTTGCACGACCGCATCACTGGAGATTTCACCCATCCCTCCGCGGCAAATGCCCACCGCATTCCGGAGAGGCGGATTCACCTCTCGGCCTTCATCCCCTACTAGGCCGAGTTTCCACCATACGGCCAGGGACCCAGTCCTACACAGGTGCTGGGTCGGTCCCCCAGACGTTCGGGGGTCTGGCCCCATCTAACCTAGCCAGGGACATGTCACCACGCCCTGGCTTGGCGGAACGTGTCCGGGACGTCCCGTTCACGGCGATGAGCCTTTGCCAGCACGGGCCGTGATCCCTCCCCAGCAAATACGGCCATGGGAAACAGGGCACCGGTGTTGCTGTGCCCTGTGCAGGGGCAGATGTTTTGTCCGTCCTGCCCCACGCACTCTTTGCTTTCGCTTTGGGTTGGGGGAAGTTTAACGTCGTACAGGACGTGAGGAACTGCAGCAGCCAGACCGCAGGGTTCCAGGATCGTCGTTAGACTTACCTTCATACCCTCGCCCAGCCACCGCGCTCAACTCAGGAGAGACCAATGGCGTGTCTCTCGTAACGCAGCTCCTCCTGCGCCATGCACCCTTGGCTTTCGCTTGAGTTGGGGGCATTTAACGTCCTGCCTAGACGGGAGTTTTACGTCCTGCCTTGACACAACGACAACCCACACCTATCAACGCAGCCCGGAAGGTGTTAAATGAGTCAGTCAAGGTCTTATATGGGGAGGTTGACATCAACGAGACGGTGCGGCACTCAAACCCGAGTTACGGTCCCTGGAGGGTCTCCACACATACCGGGGGATCATGACCGACCATGTCTCACCCACCGCTTTTGATAATTCATGGTGGGCCATGCGGACCAGTGTGGGTTGCACCCAGTTAAGGGCTAGCATTTTAACGTCATGCATAGACAGCCCATCCCATGTTAGCTTTACCCCGTCCAAGGGGGTTACTGAGCTATGGGGCCACAACAGGGCCACGAGATAGGACATTATGGTCCGCACACCACTCAGGTTCCTCTGATTCGTTCGACGATTTCAGTTAATCAGAGGGTCTCCTGGCGGTTTTAACCCAGTTTCGGAAGGCAACACACCTTCCCCAGGTGGCGCCACGCAGACCGATTTCCCATATTAGTAGATAGGGACAGTACTGTACATGGGTTCGCTGATTAGGGGGTTACCCCACACCAGAGAGGAATTGTCGTTAGGGATACTGGAGCTCTCGCTCATACTCCCTTCTAATTCTCTCCATGGTCCATAACCTAACTACTTTCTGCAAGGGAACTGTCTTGGAAAAACTACCCCCAGTGTTGGAGAATGGACCCTCCATGCCCACGAGGAACCATGTGGAGGCGATGCCGCCATCCCTGGCTTCGACCCTTATGCCAGAGATAAAGCATCCACAGGCAGCATGCCATTTGCATGGGAGGTTCGCCCTCCAGCCTGGCCAGGCCTGCATGCTGTTGAACACTGGAAATACAGGATCTGGGCCAAATTTCCCTCTTATTCGTTATAACATGCATGTTTATGTTCATATGACACTTCACTTTTATGATACTATATTAAAATTATTTTTCTTTTAATTTATACAAGTTTTCTTACAGACTGATCACTTTCCTTTACTATGCTATACCAATTAATTACTAGTACCTATGTCCATGATGCCTAGTTTGTTGCCAGGAGAGACCACTGGGGTCCTAATTGTTTGTCATCTTGTTTCAGGTTCAGGGTTGCCCACTTACTTATTTCTATAGTATACCTACTTATTACTAGCTTACATTTATTTTTATACTGGGTAATTGATAACCAGGCTAAGTCACTGGAGTCCATTCATTTATCTTATCTACTCTATTTCATTTAATATTCTAGTTACTTCCCTAACTTCAAAGGCTTCCTCTGCAAACAGTTTTATTGCAGTGTATGTTTCACTGGTTACCAGCAGCAAATGTTTTGACTGGAAAGTTGTTTCACCCACTGCTGTTATGAGTCTGTGTCTCTGTTCTTGGTAGTTTCTGCATACATAGAGGATATGGTCAGTGTCCTCCTCTTCTCCACATGTGCACATTGTGTCTGCTTCAACTGTGAGTTGATGCAGCTTCTTCCGTAGGCCATGTCCAGGGAGCAGGCATGTAGGTGAATATGATGGTGACACCATTGTACGCCAGCCTGTCCGCCAGTGTGAGACATTTGGAGTCCATTCATATCAGGCCCTTCCCTTCTCTGAGCCTTTCCACCTTGCTTGCCATTCCTGTTGCAGCATGCAATCAATTGCCTTTGCTGGTCTTGTTCGAGGTGTCTGTGGCCCAGGTACTGGAAACCCTGCAACAGTTCCAACCGTACCATGTCTGGTGTGGTACAATAGGGCTGCCCTTATTACCTCAAGGTCCAAGGGGAAGCATCCAGAGAGTACCTGTAGGGGTTCATTTGATATTGTCCTGCAGGCTTTTGTCATCTGTAATAGGAGTGGTCTCTGGATTGAATAGAGTATCCTTTGGATGTACTTAGTCTTCACTCTTTCCCCCCAAGCTGAAGCACCATATTTACAAATTGACAGACAGAGACCACGGTAGATTAATTTCAATGATCATCGTTTTAAACCTCACTCTGATCTGGTGACCCGTATTAATGCACCTGATATTGCACCCAGCTTCTGTTGGATTCTCTTCACATGTGGAGTGAACGACAGCTTCTCGTCTAGTGTAACGCCCAGGTATGTGAATTATGTCACAAACTTGATGTTCTCCCTTCGAATTTTATTTGTGGTGGCCTCTCCCTATGAAAGTGTCCTTTTAATGTCATTGCTACAGTCTTAGGTTTGGAGATTTGCAGTTTATTTGTCTTGGCCCAGTCCCCAATCTCTCTCAAGGCTAGTGTTGCCTCGAGTGATAATGCCCAGGTCTTCTGCATACGCTACTTTGGTCCATTGGTTCCCTTATTTTTCCGCTACTATTTCATCAAAAACTAGATTCCAAAGAAAGGGACCACAGATGGAGCCTTGTGGACGCCCTCTTGTGACTAATTTTTCAGTTGTGCCAGCACTTGTTTGCACTATGGCCTTCCTATTTGTGAAATAGTTTTCTATTAGTCTATATATGCTTAGTGGGCAGCCTATTTCTCGTAGTCGCCTCATGACACTTGGCCACCATAAATTGTCAAACGCCCCAGTGATATCCACAAAGATGGCCATGACATACTTCTCCTCACATACAGTATTGTGTAGCACCTGCCTAATAGCCATCTCTGTGGATGCACCTTTCCTGAACCCAAACTGGTTTGGGGCTTTAAGACCTGAGGCCTCGTATTATTCCTCCAGGCGCCATACCATTAGTCTTTCAAGTACTTTCGCTAGTATAGATAGTATACATATGGGCCGATTTGATTTTGGTTCATCTCTAGGCTTTTCATGGGACTTGAGCAATATGCACATTAGTCCTTTCTTCCATGGCTCTGGTACAGTATGTTCACAAAGGCAAGAGTTGAATACATCCATTAGGAGAGCTGGATGTGTGCGCCATATTCTTTTGATTATTAGGTCATCAATACGATCAGGGCCTGTAGCTTTCTTTGGTTTACATGCATTGATGGCAGCGTCCACCTCCTGTCTCGAAAACTCTGGTGCGTTTTCTATATTGTTGTACCTTATGTTCTCCGCTTTAACGTCTTCCTGATGAGCTGTATCCTCCTCTGGATTGTCATCAGGCAGAAGTGAGCACAGTAGATGCTGGATTGTGTCCTCCCACGTCATTTTTTGGGTCTGGTTTTGAAGTTTTACGTTGCTGAGGACGTTGTCTGCACCTATTTTTGGTCGGAGTATTTTTTGAGGAGTGGCTGCCAAGGGATTGTTGTTATCACAGTCAGATACCCACTTCTTCCATGCATCCTCTTTAGCAATGGTGATCTGTTTTGTGTATTCATTTCGTTTTTTGTTGTACTCTTGTTTTGCTGTTTCGATTTCTTCTGCACTTCCGTTTTTGCAGGGTTCATCGTGCTGTCATTGTGTTTTGTCGCTGTAGTCTAAGTGTCTCGTTCCACCATGGTATAGGGTGCTGTAGCCAGGTTTTTCTTCCCGTAGATTCTTTGCAGCTAGCTCGTACTGCCCCTTCCAGGCATCGGACCTTCTCATTAACATCCATTGCTTGGATATTCTCCAGGTTATCTATTTCCTTTGCAAAGCACTGATCAAAAATTGCCCATTTTGCAAATTGTGTGTTGCATTTTTCTTGCACTATAGATGTTCTTTTTCTCTGTTGTGGGGCAATTCCATATGTTATGCCCCTGTGATCGCTGGTTGTCCATCCACCATGAACCTTCCGTTTTGTTATTGTTCTAGCCACAATTGTTGTACAAATAGTGAGGTCTATGTTACTCTGTCCATTTGGTCCACTGAAAGTTATTAGGAAAGTACATAGGGACAGCAGGAATCTCGTTAATCCATTCATGTGCATCACTAATTAAATGACGAGGCATTTGGCTATTCCAGCCGTTTTTCTCTACGTGGCACAATAGGTTTGTCAGTGTTGTGTACCTCGCCATGTCCACCACCGGAGTATATAGAAAGGAAGAAAACACATATATGAAAGACAAGGAAAGACAGAGAAGAATAAAGACGGAATTCCTCCTGATGATAGGCCCCAGGAGTCAGAGCAGAAGGATAACCAGCAACCTAACCGACGCCAGCTCGTGGCATCAGCCTTTACGCCGTCATCCGCTCGTAGATGCGGTAACTTGTGCAGCAGCTGGGCAGTACTCTGGTGCTGAGTACCACCAGTTCTCTGGGTCGAAAGCATAACTCGAAGGGGTCACTCGCCGACGCTGGAGACCATGTGCCCCTCCAATTCAACGTTGCAGTGGACACAGTCACCTCCTCGACGTCACGGAGCAGATTGGAGATGGCACGCCAGATGGACGGCGTGTCGTAATAGGCCTCCTTCTGGGAGTGACACCAGTCGAGTCGAAGATAGTCTCCGACTACCTGGGCGTCGATCACGTGGGCGATGCCGTCTTTAACCGCCATCACGTCAGGCTTGCGGATTCCCTCAGGTGTACGGAGGTGGGGCTCCACTGAGACATTGAAGCCCCTCTGCACGAGTCCACGAGCGACATACCGCACGATTGCGTCATGTCGTTTGACTCGGGACCCATGCGTCCTGAAGCAAGCCTGTAGTACATGGTTGGCGGTCTCCACGGCCTGGCAGCCCGCGCGACATCTGGTGTCCGCCTCCCGCCCCCGACTGCGCCGTGCCCTCGTCGGGAAGGCGTTAATGCGGGCGCGGAGAGCGTCGATGTAGCCACGCCCAGATAGCAGTCGACTGGTGTCGGCGTCCCATTGATGCTGCCCTTTGACGGCGGTGGAAGATGAAAGCGCCGCACCGTCGATGGCGATGTGCAGGCGTGCAGCCCACATTTCTCCAACCTGCACTGACGAATTGAGGAGGTGGCCCCACCTTGTAAGGTGCCGGTCCAGCACCTCAATCTCACGCTGCACCTCGTCCAGGCCTGCACTGTCGAAGGCTGGCCCAATCTTCTTTAGCGCCAGGAGACGGGACCGACCAAGGGTTGGCCTCATCCAATGACATGATGGGATGCCGAGACCCTCCTGGGCAACAGGAGCGTGGAAATAGCCCAGGGAGTGTCTGCTGGAAGGCGGAACCATCTCCTGACGGCGGCCCTGATGGTGACGTCCGCTGATTTCAGGGCACCCACTCGGGTGCGGCTGAGGGCCAGCCCATGGTACAGGCCAGGGAGAAGTACGTTGGTGAGAGCGTGCAGGCGCTGTTGAGGTTTCAGCGGAGCTCGGGAGATGACGTCGAGTTGCTCCCCCAGATGGCGTCGGGGGTTGAAGACGCAGCAACCCGCAGTGGAAAATTGCAGCCCTGGGTACCAGAAGGTTTCACCCACATGCAGGGCAGGCACAGTGGTGTTGCCTGCCTTGAAGGTGACGTCGCCGTCCACCTTCATCTTCTTTTCGCGTCCAGATGCGACCAAGGCGAGGGTGAAACACTTCCAGGCGTTGATCTGCAGCCCTAGGTGTGCGAGGGCTGCGACGACTGCATCAATGAGGGACTGCAAGCCCCCCGGGGTCGACGCGAACAGCAGGACGTCATCTGCAAAGGCCGCAGCATTGACTCCGTGACCAAGTATCCAAGCTCCGATGTGGGAGGGAAGTTGACCTAAAACATAGTCCACTGCAAAGTTGAAAAGGAGGGGGGAGAGAGGATCGCCCTGATGGACGCCCCGTGACAGCTGCACAGACACGCCCACGCCAGCGCCGCTATCACTGTCGTGCTGCCCTCGTAGCACCGCTCGACGTATTCCATAAAGCAATCCGGCAGGCCATGCGCCCTCAGCACTGGGCGAAGGGCAGCATGATCCACCGAATCAAATGCCTTAGAAACGTCGATCGACGCCACAAAGACAGAGCGCAGGAGCGCACTGCATTGGTGAGAGCCGTGTCCAGGATGAAGGTGTTTTCCAACATCCCATCCCGGGGGATGAATGCCCACTAACGTTCGTCCACAGCACATGTGAGCATCAGGCGCGACACGAGAACCTTGTGGAAGGTCCGCGCCAGCACCGATAGACTGTAATGGGGCGAAAGTCAGTAGGGGATGTTGGTGCAGCCGTTTTGGGGAGAAGGGACGTGCGCGCGCTAAGCAGACTGGAAGGGCACGGGCCAAAAGGAAGAGATTCATAAGTTTGACGAGGCCTTCATGTGGCAGGCGCCGCAGCTCAGCTGGAGTAAGGCAGTCCAGACCGGCCTCTGATCCCCTGGGCGGCAAGGCAGCCGCGACCTCCTCATGTGTGACCGGCCCGCATAGGCACTCGAGAGCGATAGGCTCCGAGTGCGGCAGCAGGCAGTCACGGATGAAGCCCGCAGAGGAGATGGGCTTCTTCATGAAGAGGCCCACCCAGAAGTTCAGCAGACCGGGGATGTCAGATGGCTGCTGCAACAGGGTGCCATCCAAGAGGCCATGCACGCAACGCGCACGCGACCTTCGGAAGGCATCCTGCATCTTCGCGTACTCCCATCGGCGCCGTTTGCGCCTCTGCTGCGGCGGAGTGGCAGGCGGCCACTTCAGTGGATGGCGCGGCCTCTGCGCCCTCATGCTCATCCTCACCCTTCTGGACCCGACCAACGCAAGGGCATCCGGGAGCATGCCCAAGATGACTTCGGGCGGCGTACCCGGCCCCAGACCGATGACTCGGTCAAGAGCAGAGAAACGCTGACCAGAAGTGGGCAGCCCCGCTAGATGCTCCCAGATGGCGGCGTCAGTCGGCCCCTCCGGAGGCGGCCCGGTGGTGTCGGCCGCGAAGTCCTCGGCTGCGTCATCGGGTGACGCAGTGCCATCGCCCGCGTCAGGCAGCGACCAGCCCGTTCCCCGGCGGGACGCCGGCTTTTCCCATCGACCGATCTCAAGCGCCTCCATAAACTCACGGACAA